>NC_092019.1:9976327-10276327 GCF_042242105.1 Pempheris klunzingeri | reverse complement strand
TGATTGAGCTGAGATTTCCATCAGGTGTTTCTAAGTCCTAGCTTTTGATCCTGTGCTAGTTTTTTATTTCTTCACCTGAATGGATGATATCATCGTCAGCCCTTCAAAATACTTGAAGTTCCTCTCTGCCTGATTATTTTCAGTGAGCAGATGGAGCTCCGTCTCTGAGTCCCACACTGATGCTGTGGACCACACACTCAGCCGCTGAGTCACTCTCCCAGGTTGCTCATGCCGTGACTTAAAGTCCGATCCGGAAATTGTGCATCTGGTCAAAGATGAGAAATATTAAACTGTTTTCTTGAACATTTTGAAGACAGAAACACATTTTTTTTTCAATCTTATTCATCATATCATGCTCAGCTATGCAGGCATAATTGGCTCAGCTCTGCAAGTGTTTACAAAGCTGGGAATACAATACTCTTCATATCTATATTTAGTTGTTTATAAATAGCATAATCGGTTCACTATTAGACCAATAGTATCCTGTTCTGTTTTGAGTGCGGTTGATGGTTGACCTCTTTGTTTCCCGTTCGGATTGTGGATTTGGACTTTAATCAAGCATTCTTCAAAGTGAGGCATCACAGCCCAACAGCGTGCTGCTGATTGCTGAAAACCCACGCAAGCTTAGCAGCATGTCCCCTGTGAACTTGAAATATTGAGTAATTTGCAATCAAGACAAGTTGTTCATAACTAGAGGTTTGCCTTGTTGCGGAACAGTCAAGAATTGCATGAGGATGAGTGGGGAATTTATGGTGTACTGTTGTCAGATGTCTTTCAGCATCTCTTCCCAAAGCTTCTAGTGTGTTATAGGTTAAAAGATGTGTTAGGAAAAAAAACTGGGCTGTGTTGAGCTGTATTTGATGGTTAAGCACAACTTAATGTGCAGTAATGCAGAGCTACTGTCTTTTTCCTATCATATCTTCATGTCGGAGCCATTAGCTCGACATAAACTAAAATCATGTGGTCATGTGTGCCACTTCGTTGAGGCATTAGATTTTTAAATGAACCACTGTCAAATACATTGGAGCACTATGGAGTGAGCCATCTTGGCAAAACCAAAAATAACATTTGCACCATAGTATATTTATTTTATAAGGTATTAATTCATATATAGTCTCTTGAGTGCTGTGTAATGAAGTTACTGGGCCTGTGCAATAGCATTATTGTACCAAACTGCAATGTCAAACCCAATTGACATAAAAGCAAACAGATGTACTGTATGCGGGAATAAGATTAAATCATTGTCGAAACAACTTGTCTAAGAGCCATATCCCGAGTCATGGCTCTGCTGGTCATGAGACGGTGGTCATCAGTCATTACGTCCATGGAGTTTGGGGCTTGGTGCTTTTGCAAAGATCTACTTTACTGTGTGATACTGGCTTCTGTTCATTACTAATGCAGACAGGCTTTCAACTATACATGTATGAGTGTCTTGGCAGTCTGCGTTGGTAAATAATAGATTTTTTTATGCCAGGAGAATAATTGATAGGCAGTAGCATAAGTAATTACCTCCGCTTTGTCATTTTAGTTCTGTTGAGAATAATTATGAATTATTGCAGACAGGTTGGAAAACCCTCATGCCTTTTTAAAAATTTGACTTTGTAGTTGGCCTGAAAATGCATCCTCAATTAGGCTGGAAGCAAATTGAAGGAGAAAAACAAAGCTAATTAACACCAATAATGTTTTTTGCGTGTTGCATTTAATAACTTGTCATTCAGTGCATCTTGCATTGAGGGTAGAAACGAGACCTCAGCATCAACAATGACAGTGTCAGTATTTACAATGCAGTGAGCCATTTCCCTCTGTCCCCAAAGTGAACCCAGTGACCTGTGCCAGTGCAGTCTGTAATGAGAACCAAATCACTGAGCAGTGATTCTTCTAGCACAGTCGTAGTCGATGAAAGCATAATGACCCAATGTTATCCTGCATACTCAAGCAGAAATCTTATATAATCATGTAGATGAGGAAGAAGGCTTCAACAGGGCATGCAGTAAGCATCTTAGAGTTTATAATGTATGGTAAACAGTGCTGATGGGAAGGCAGAGACAAATGTGTACAGAGAGGCAGAGTAAAGACGGGGAGAAGTGAAGTCAGAAAAAGTAAATGAAAATGTAGGATAGAGGAAAGAGAGAGTGAGACTCAAAAAGAGAGGATATGACATACTTAGAGGGACAAACAAGCCTTCACTCATCAAATTATAGAGCTGAGGCTTGGGTGGAGCACACCCTGCAAAATGTAGGCTACTCTGCTCTCCATGAGGCTGAAACCTTTTGGTTTCATCCAGGGGCAGCCTAATTGGCAGTTGGTCAGAGTTAAAGACTGTAAGCTTAGATTGGCATTGCCTGCACCGCTAAATCGCTTGGGCCTGCATGCATGCACATTTGGCTATCTCACTTATTAAACTGGAGGAATAGGAGAGGACTAGTTTGTATGGAGATCTATGCAGCTATTGTATAATAAATAATTACAACTTTTAGGTTGATGACAAGACAGATACAGTGTAAAACAATGAACTCTTGCATAGCAAATTCTGCATTAGCAGCCAAGCTAAACTGAGAGTGGCACAACAATCAGGTTGTTAAGTTGTGTTAGCTTCTTAGCAAAAATCTTAACATTCTATTGGTCAGCATTTTAGTTTAATAGCAGGACTATAGGCTCATTCATTTGGCATCTGCATGATAATGCATCTGAAACATTTCAATACATCAGTATACAGTATATTACAGTATATAGTATCAGTGGCTCTGTGATTGGCTGGCGACCAGTCCAGGGTGTACCCTGCCTCTCGCCCAGTCAGCTGGGATTGGCTCCAGCTCACCTGCGACCCTGATGGATAAGCAGTATAGATAACGGATGGTTGGATGGATGGACTATATAAATATATCCATTATTTACTAAAAGAAAAACATTTTACAGTGTGAGTTTGTGATTGCTGCAGAATGGCTAGATTGAGTCTCAGTGACCCAGCAATATTACAGATTAAACATAACTCAATCAGTGTAAGCGATAACATCTTCTACATCTACATCTGTTAACTGTGCCAATAAACAGATCAAGGTACTGGTCTTAAAATCATGAAATGTAATTGGTCACATGGCTAAAAACGGTTAGCAGCATACTAACAATGAGCAATTTCAGGCTGGTGTACTGCATGTGAGTGAGAAGAGTTTTCTACTCCTCTCCTGAGTTTATAAAAAAGACTACTGTATGCTCCCAATAAGGAACAGATGTTTGTGATAGCCCATTTCTCTCGTAGAGTTTATTGGAGAATTTTATGGAGAAGACAATCAAGAAGGTAGCACAGAGGGGCAGTCACAGACAGACCATGCTGATCGATCTCATCAAAGACTCTTGACCTTTTCTAGAGGGTTGTAATACATTTTACGGACACGTAATCCCTCCTCCATCCCACCAAATTATGGATTGTTGTAAAATGTCATGTACATCTGTGCCAGAGGTCACTTTGAAGACACACAGACAAGGACCAGGCCTTTTTTAACACAGAGAAAATGTGCACATATATCGCATTGTTTTTTTTCTGGACAGTCTCAACGAAATCTCAAGACATAGGCGAACTTCATTTCACATAATTCATTGGACACTAGTCAGGAGATGCTGTTGAGGACCTCAGTAAAAAGTATAGAGAGCACTGATCCTTGCCTTCTTAAATCTATACTACATTTTGCTGCATTGTGCATAACCTAAGAGAGTTCTTTCCGTTCTTTAATGGAAAATGACACACATAAGATTATGCTGGGTCCTTAACTATATAACTTAAAACTAGCCAAAGTAATGAAATGGTCTCTGCTGAAATATTTTTTTTAGCCAACATTGGAATAATTCGAATGCTCCTCCATGTGCATGAAATATATTGGCTGGTGGCCTTCTGTCGATAATCAGGAATACCAATTGGTTTGGTAATGTGTTTGTAGGATGCTAAGTGTAGCCTGTGGGACAGCGTCTACTTCACACACACACACACAAACGCACATATGCACAACAAACCCATGCACAGAGGTATAAATCACTACATCCCACCCACGTCGCCTGAGGCCGTGGAAGCAAGGAAGAGGGGGATGGAGGACTGGAGTGAATGAACGAGGGATGGAGGCATAGGAGGATCGCAGGTCATAAAAATAGGCTGTGGGCTGGTCTGTGTGTCTCCTGCAAACCCCTCATCTGATAAGAGAGAAACCTCTGTCAGTCACCTGCAGACTCCCACTTCTATCTGTTTTCATTCCTTTCATCGCCTCCTCCACTCCTCTCCCACACAGTCTTCCATCATTACCTCATACCTTGCCTTTGCTCAGGGTTGTCATATATTCACATAATGATCTTGTTTTGTAATGTCTGGTCTCACAATGCAACTCTTCCAACTCTTGTACTTTAGTACAAGTAAATTAGTAAATTATACTATTATTATTATTATTATTATTACTATTACTATTTTGTCAGCTTTTGAAACCAAAAGATATTTTATTGTTTCAATAAATGAAAGAGGGAGCAGCAATGACTGATGACTACAGTCATCATTTTAACTTCCATTATGTACACAAGTTTTTAGCATTGCTGGAGACAGTCAAATAACCATACATTTGTCCACAAAATGTTTCCTCCACATTCCTAATAATTTTTTTTTTTTTTTTTTACCTTTCTCCTCTCTCCTTATGCCCCTAAAGCAGATGTTTCAATCCTCCCTGCTTTCACAGTACCTCCCCTGTCTCCTCTCCCTTTTCCTACAACTTAAACCAAAGAAGCATCTGGATCTGGTATCTGAAGCTGCAAGCCTCCCACAATGCTTTGTGCCTCCCTTTTTCAAGAAAAGCACTTTGAAAAAGCAGCCGCGGGCTCACAAGGCCATGCCCCCCCCTTGAGTTCTGAGACTCACAGTTTTTCCACTACTAAGAGAGAGGTGCAATGTCAGGAAGTCAAGTGTCAGCATGTGTGTCATTTTTTTCATTTATGAAATCAGTCAGGGAAGGAGCCAGTCCTGCTCCTAGTTGTGTTAAAATGGGTAACCTGACGTCATTCTCAATGGTGCGTTTAATGCTTCTGAGTTAGTTTTAATGTAGATTACTATAAATGTTGTACGAGGTTGATAGTGTAGCAATAGCTTTAAATAACTTATATTCTTGCACACATACTTGCACATGTCAAACTCCAGTCTTCAGATACCAGACCCATGCGCCTCACTGTGCTTCTCTGCACTAATGGCATGTTTCGCCTTTTTAGCCGACAAGCTTCTAGAGGTCATACTGTAGTCAATATGAAAACAAAAAAAAGGAATAAAACAGAACATGGGCTCAGACTTGGTAAAAAATCAAAGCACAGCCTGCCCTGTGTGTTTGCATACATGTGTCAGCTTGTGTGCTGCCTGAGACTGCTTGTCTTCTGTCAACAGCTGTGCTCAGTCTGTCTAACATGAACTGTGTAGTCTCTCTCTCCCAAACACACACACACACACACACACACACACACACACACACACACACACACACACACACACACACACACAGTAACATTCCCTCTTGCTTTGAAGACTGCAGCAGGCTCTGATCCCTGTCGCGTGAACAGTGCCAGCCCGGTGCTTCTCTGGCTTAGGAAGGCTAAACTGCTGCTTGGCCTCTCTGGCTTTGGATAAAATAGGTTGAGGATCAACATCCCATCCTACTGTATTGGCTTGCAGACATGCCCACTGTTAAAACTGGTACTGTTTTACAAGAATTATTGCCAATTGTGTTGTAAATGCTGTTTATTTTCTTGGTTCATTACTCACACATAGACGTCATGCTGGAACTTGTTTCCAATTAAACACTGTTTGTTTCTCATCAAATAAAATGAATTTGATATGTATTTCACACTTCACTACTGTAACTGAACCTGTGAAAGTGCAGTTTATTTTGAATATGTATTCTTTTGTCCCTTCCCAGAAAAAAAACAACTCTGTCCCATGTTTTAACATCCCTCCAAATCACCCTCCCTAAAGGGTTATTCCACTGTTTTCCAGTAATGATACTTAGATCCCTCATATCGATCCTGTATTGAAGCTGCAGGAACAATAGTCAGGTTTTTATCAGTAGTTTAAAAATACAAAAATCTGCATCTTTTACTTTCATGAGGTAGATGACATTGTGAGAATGCTTAGTACTTTCTTACAGTTTCGTCTTGATTACAGCTACAAGTGAAAGCTCTGTCACTTTTCTTTGACCTGGTGGTTTCTTTCTTTCACCCTATTTGGTAGAAGATTACTTCTGCCTTCTCTCCTTCGCTGGCTGCTTCCTGTCCACATGACCATGTTGCCACCTAATCCCTGCATCCCTGCCTGGCAGCCTGTGCTGACAATGGTTTCTCCAGACGATATCTATTCTCTACACACCCCACCAATCTGTAAAGATGATTTAACACTGAAATTTTGTTCAAAGCATCTCATATTTTTCATAAGATTCGAACCCACCTGCAAACAAGAAATGGATGCCAAACACATGTAAGACCTCAAAAAATGCTGTTGGAGGATGAGCACTTTTTACTGGACCCACACTACACCGTTTTAAGTGAAGCATGCAGTGTGTGGACAGGTGCTTACTGTAATCCTTGTTAGGCAGCAGCATATGCCAGGCTGCTCTTTTCAGAAAGGCAGCCAGGAGAAGTCAGAGCGAAGAAGAGCTAAGCTGCCCCTGCCCCTCATTCCCCACCTCTCCTTGATGTGATCTCGTGCCATTATGGTGTCCTACTGATGAGCGACCCAGAAAGGAAGTTCATCAGTCTGCTTCCAGATACAAGATGCATGCATGTCTGTCCAAATAAACAATTCAGAGCATCTTTGGAGTCTATAATTGATATTTATTTTCAGGGTTAAAGTCATTGGCATGGAGGTCATTTCATTAGTTTTTCATTTAAAGAAAAAAAAAAAGAAATGCAGTAATTTTATTTACACGGACAGGAATGTAGCTGAATTGGTTGTGATGCTAAAACTTACATCACCAAGTCCAGCACGGCAGTTCAGGCAGGATCTGATTTTGTCTCCCCTCTTATGTTAGAAACTTAAAATACCAAGATCCATACATATTCTCTGCTTTTCTCAAGTCTGGTTTTTATCATCATTTCATCTCCGTGAAGATAATTCCTCAGGCATTAGAGATACAGATATCTACTATACTTGGTATCTTTTAAATTATTCATTCTCTTCTCAGCTGGTGTGCCGAGAGTCACACGAGTCTGTGTGTGTGTGTGTGTGTGTGTGTGTGTGTGTGTGTGTGTGTGTGTGTGTGTGTGTGTGTGTGTGCGCGCCTTAGAGTGTGTGCTTGTGAAAGAGTGTGATGGCGTAGGGAAAAGAAGACTGTACACGTAGTGCACAGTATGTCTTCACCTGCTCATGTTCCATACTACATGAGTATTTATGCTGTGCATGCGTGTGAGTTCGCATTTCCAGTATATGTGTGTGTGTGCGTGCATGCATCTGTGTGCAGCATGTCTAATGGTGTTTAATCTCAGGGAGGGACTGTCCAGATACTCAGATCAGTATTGAGAGAGTTGCTCACTCTCTCATTTGTACTCTGTAATCACAAAGCTCTTACTTCTGACACTGAAGCATGGCGAAAGTTAGGGTACTGCTCTAGTGGGTCACGGGACAGGCTTTTCACTCTTCATTTCCTTAATTAAACTTCCCTCCTTTATTTTTTTTTTTTATCTTCTCTTTTTAGATTGCTCTCTTCCAAAATGTGAACCCAAACTGGATGGCCCAGGTCAGACCTCAGGTAAGTTCAGGAAGCATCAGAGCTCCATGAGCTGTGTCTTTGTGTTTGGCAAGTGGAGGACTGCTGCACCGGGAAAAATTAAGGCTGATGCTCAAAACACTCTCCAGTTCACCGTGGATGAGACGGTGTAGCTTATATACTGTGTATGTATTTGCTTGAGTGAGAGAGAGACGGAGTTGAAACATCAAGAACAACATGTACCATCCTCAACACAAGTAAAATGTGCTCCATCAGACTTCTGTTACACGAAATCCCATTAAATTCAAGCTCTGCTGTGGCATCAACTACTAACCATGACCTTGTGGGTTCACATCCCTGATAACCCAGGACTTGCATATATACTAAAAATACAGTAAGTCACTCTCTCGAGGGTGAGTTGTTTTCGGGTATAAACAGGGCAGCTAAGTGGCCCATATTAGGGTGTCCACATAGATTAATACAAATGAATATGGGCCTGGCTCTCTGACCATAGATTATTCAGTTTAATCTCTCTTGGACTAAAATGCAATGGTGTTTGGTGCTTTTCCAATGAAAGTCTGATTTAAATTGAAAGGCTTGGTGTAATCTGTGTTAGGAGGAAAACTGGCATACAGTGACAGACACTAAAATTGAGTTGTAATGCCGAAAGTGAACACATAAATAAACACTTTGTTTGATTTTCCAGTGCATGTCATGTAAATGTTGTGGTATTAGACTGTCCCCAGAGGAGAGTGTCAGCGATTTATGGGACATGTACAGCAATTGGTGTGACTTCTCAATAAACATCAGTAGATTGTGTTCTATTTAGCCCTGTGAGCCCTGTGTGTTTGACACAGTTATGAACCGATGTTTTCCAATTGGGTCATTTAGGGATGAACATTTTACAAGGCTTGTTTTGAATTGACAGGTTGAACCATTATTCCCACTTGTCAGTATTTGGACAGATGTTAATGGGAAATGATCAGGAACTGCCAGGCAAATCCTGCGCCCAGGCGTTTTGCCCAAGAACCCTTGAACTTCATCCCTGAGGTTGACTCACAAAAATGGCAGTGGTGTCTTTGTATATTTTTGTTGAAATGAGGCAGAAATTCATGAGCTGCTCACAGAGAACCAGGAGTAATCAGGTTGTACTGGTCATTTATGACTGATTGTTCATCGTTCATTTTCAATTACTCTGAACAAAATGAACTTGCTGTTGAATTATGTGTTGATTTAGCAAATTGCCTGAAGCGTTTCCGTTGCACTGTTATATGAAATTGCAGGTGTGCAAAATCCTCTTGAGAAAAATGAAGTCTAATACATCTTTCACTTACTTATTAGCTGATCTAACACCTTCTAAACATGGAGCATGCTGGAGGCCACAACAGAACAATCATTATTGTCCTCACGTTTGTGTGAATGAAGGACATGTGTGGTTTTGTCTGAGTCTATGTGTATCTGCGTTAGTGGATGAGTGTATCCCCTCAGCAAGGCTGACTAAACATTCAAATACATACACAGATTTACTGGCTATTTTGCCTCCCCACCCCCCCCAGCCATCATGTTGTGTGTTTTGAGATTTTTCTTTTTCCTTTTCTACAATAGTTACATGTGCTCATCCATATTGTTGTGGATTTTGGCCTTGCTTCCATGATATGTGCTAGTTTTAGAATCTTTGTTGCTTCCTTTCAGTGGATTTGACATAACCTCAACTGGGGATTTCCTGTTTTTCAATCTGAACTTATCTTGTTTGGCCACCATTATTTTGAGAAACATTGGTCTTTTCAGGGCTTAGACTTGTTTTGTTCATAACTCTGTCCTGGTGGGAACTCAGTGCTTTATGTATACAGAGACACCGTCTGTCTATGTGTTTTGATAAGTTAGCAATAACGTATGACAAGGCATCCCAATGTAGAAAATAATGCATGAAGCGAGGTGAATAGTGCTAGAGAGTTGGCACAGTGGTATTTCTGAACAAGGTCCAAGTCTGATCAGTTGGTGAGATCATTAACGCAGCATAAAGCATCATTGTTGTTTCTATGGTTACCTGCTATCTAATATAGGATGGACAATGGTTTATGCCAGTGATTACACTGCCTTGGCCAGAACAAAGCTACAGAAAGCAGCACTAGATAACTTGTCCAGAATTAAAATGCATTAAGCCATGTCTGATATAACAGGAACAAGATTTGACATACAGTCTTTTTCTTTCATTGGTGGACACATGGCTTAAAAAAAAGAACGATGAATGATTCATTACAATCGGTGGTCTCAAACTACACCTGTAGGTTTATATTGTTTGGTTAAAGTACAAACAGAATTCATGCACGGCTTTGATGGCCTGTAGGCCCTGTTTTATTGCTGACTGATGTCTGTGTGAATCTCGACTCAGCCCAATGCCAACTTCAACCTTTCTACCTACATCAACCTACTTCTCTTGTCTGATCTGTCAGCAGTCATCTGTTCTGCTCATATCACATATGGCTGCACAGGGGCTGTATCTACACATGGGCCACACACACACACACACACACACACACACACACACACACACACACACTCTAACACACAAAAATGTGCTTACTTTCTTACTATCAGTTGGCTTGGGGTTGCATATGATCAGATTTATATAGCAATACTTCTTGAGTTATCAGGATTCTCCACAGTGCATTCATAGTAATAAATACGCATTAATTTGAAGTTGCACTAGTTTACATCACCATATCTTCAACTGTGTTAACTATGAGCATGCAATTAGACTAGCGCATTTTATACAGCACTTGTCTTTGATAGAGGGCAAAATGGGAAAAAAAGCCTACAATCTGGATTGGTTTTATACAAGACACTTAACCACAAAATCACAAGAGTCCCAAAAACAGTGTTGGCCTTCATATGGATTTACAGACTAAGCGTGCTTAGAGTAAATAGTTGGACTGATCCCCAGATATGCTCTGGTACTCAGTCCAAGATAATCTGCAACAGCAGCCAACTGCCTGTTCAGTCGGGATGATTCTGATCTCTTGCTGCACTAATAATATTTAGCATGCATAGAATGGTGAAGATGAGATGAAAACGATTTGCAGTCTTGTCTTGCTGGCAGAAAATAGATGTATATTTGAACATGGGCAGAGAGAGAGGGAGAAGGAGAGAAGAGATGGAGTCCTCTCCTCTCCTCTCCTCTCCTCCTCTCCTCTCCTCTCCTCCATATGTTTCTGTTCAGTTTAATTCAGCTGTGAACTCAATCTCTCATCTCTACCCATACTGAGCTCACTGTGTGGTTCCTATTGGATTGGGCTTTGAATGCTAACCATGTGCTCTGTGGGTAGACAAGCAGGCACACACACACACACACACACACACACACACACTTCTAAGCAGCGGAGGAAGTGGTTTTCTCTGGAGTTCATTTGATTTTTTTTGATTTTTTTTTTATTCACCCCTGCAGAGGCCAGGGTGGGGAAGACTAAAATCTATTTGGTGTGTTTGTGGATGTGGTTGTGTGTGTGTTTGAGTGAATTTTGTTTACTCATTCTCCATTTCCCTCCTTTCTCTCTTGTTCCAATTTTTTTTTCTTGCTCCATTGCTTTCTCTGTCTTGGCAGGCAATTACACTTTTTTCCACTTTTTTCCTTATTGGTTCTTTTGTAATTAAGATTAACCTATATGTACAAGCATTTATGCAGAGAAGAGTAAAGTACTCAAATTTAATGTAGTATAATAGAAATATAAAGAGTCAAATGGGTGCAACAATGGTTCATAACAAGCCTGACAAACAGGCAGAGGATGGAGGAAAGAAACTACACTGTTGCCCATAAAGTTGGAATAATTGTTCAATACCCCCAATTTTGTTAAAGCCTAAATACACAGTTTGTTTTAAGACACAGTTTTAAGTTTCACTGTGATATGTTTGGAAGAATTTGATCAATAAAGTTGAGAAGATATACACTTTATTTGTCAAGAATAAATCACATTGTCACAATCATTTCATGAGAAGAGGTAAAGAACATTTTATTCCAACTTTAAGGGCAACAGTGAATATAAAGTGTATAGCAATAATATAGGCTACAGTTTCGTGGCTTTACATCTGCAGCACGTGAGGTGTGTGTTCACAGCTTAACTAAGAGGCTGACTGAACTTCATTTTAACTTGGCTAGCATTTAAGCACACCATTAGACCATTAGAGGTGCTGTCACCTAATTCGCATACATGCACACCACTGGCCCAGTCCCAATCCCATTTTGCATGGAGACATGCATTATGTACAAGTACTGACCATCTACAAAAGAGTCTGAAGCTATTATAGAATTATTTTATTAATTGGATTGCAGCATTTCATATTGTTCTGGAAAGTTATGAGTTTTTTAGTTATTAATATTTCTTTTGGGTAAAGATGCTGAGAGTCTCTCTCTCTCTCTCTCTCTCTCTCTCTCTCTCTCTCTCTCTCTCTTACACTCACACTCGCACATTCTCAAAGACACACAGATGCACACACACAAAGGCGATGGGATGAAAGAGAGGAAAGCCAGTTTGACACCCTGTGGTGTCTTACACAGAGATGTTTGTGTGCACCTTTGTGTGTCTCTGTGCCCGCAGCTCATTCAGATGTGCATGTGGAAGTGTGCATCCTGACCCCTCTGTGTGTCTTTTGCCTAGTTTGCGTGTGTGTGTGTGTGTGTTTGTGCAGACGGTCTTAATTAGATCATGCTGTGGAACACTGACTGTGTTGGTTTTAGAAAGAGCACAGCTTGCATCCTCCTGTCACAGGATATCATCATAATGATATCTGTTTGTCCAAGCAGTATTTCCTGTGGCTGCAAATAACTAAGACAATCAAATCCAAAAAGGATTGGTAGAGAACAATCTGAAAACGTTCTGTCTCCACGTCACTTTAAGCCACACCATTAAGTATGAATCAAATGTTTTAATTTACTGATTAAAAACATGCACACTACTAAAAGGGTGTTTATATGCCACTGAATTATGATCACTGGACACAGCTTAAATTTTTTATATTGCTGCACAGAAAAAGCTGAATTACTGAATCAAAAACTGTATCATATAGTAAGAATTTTCAGATAATAATTAGGCCGATTTAAATGTCAAGGAGTTAGGAAAACATTATAATTGGTTTCTTTATACCATCTTGATTATTCAAAGACATCCAGTAACTATACATTGTTGTATAAAAATAAATGATCAGTGATACATATTGTAGAATAAAGCCTAAGGCAGACTAATACACACATTATACGCACTTGCACATTTTCATTCAGTGATCTATCAGCACCAACCAAGCACCAACCCCAACCCACCAGTGAGTTTCACCAAAGATGATTCTCCTCATCACTATGCATAGCTGAACCCTGCCCCCTATATATAAACACACACATTAAATACATAAGTACAGCACCATGCTGTATGCTAATAGGCTCCATCTGTTGTAAGCTGCATTTCCCCTGAAGTCAAGACGGTGTGTTCCTCAGTGTTCATCTGCACTGTCGACGTCAGATTCAGTGTAATTTTCATCAGATTCTTCTCTCTCTGCAAGACTTGATGTTAATGGTAATAAGAGTAATCATGTCTTATGGATGTCACATCCATGGACAGCGTTTGGATAAATAAGGTGAGGAGTGTAATGTCGCTTGTTTACAACCTCTGTCTTTCTGTCTTTTTTCTCTCTTCCTTCTCTTTCTTCTTCATTTACCTCCCTCCCCCCTCCAACCATCATATCATTTCTATTTCCCACATCATCATCTTTGTTCCTCTCCTCCTTATCTCTCTCTCTCTCTCTCTCTGTCTCTCTGTCTCTCCCCCCCGACCCCGGCCTTTTTCCTGGAGAGCCCTGATGCATAGGAAAGCAAGGTTCCGCTCCATCGCCCATCCAATCGCCATAAACCTCTCCTCCGCACATCAACCAATCACTTGCTAGAGTTTGCCAGCGGGGGAGGGGTCAGGCATGAAGGGTGGGGCGGGGTGGATGCTGTGTGTGCGTGCTGGTCGCTCCTTGACTCGAGGGACGTGAAGGATGCTTGGCTGCTCCAGGGACAGGGGAATATCATCTGCTGCTGCAGGACCAATGCTAATTTATATCAAAGAAATTACATTAGAGTGCTTTTCATTTATTCATTCAAAAGAGAAATAGGGTTTGATGCTGGGTTGTGTGATAGTATTGTCTAATCTGTGCAAATACAATAATGATTTAGCTCATTTTCATGCTAAAATACCTTCGTTTAGTGTTTGATCCATAGCATCAATGTGGCTGTTTGGATGTTGTTGTGACACCGCAGGCAGAAATTACATATTTATGCACATGGAGTGGAGCTAATACAAATTTTTTCCCCTCTTATTTCCCTCCCATTTCCTAGAATTTGATTGATTAATACCCTGTGGTTTTATGTTGCAGTGAAGGTAGTGTTAGCGTTAGAATGACTGCCATTGACAAAAGGTGACGATGACGGAGCTGAGCACAGGGGGGGCTGTGATTCATGAAATCTGCAAGCATTTTTCCTGGAGGGGGATTCTAGACCATCTCCCAGGCTTTGGAAGCTCATATATGGATGGAAACCCTTCTGTGCTGCTATGCTCTTTGCTTTAGTGGTCAGTTGACTGGTTTTAGAGCAGAGGGAGCGGAGACAAGCTGAAGACATGTCCATCCAGATCCTGTCTGCTGAACCTTGTAAGTATTATATGATTTACAAGGCAGAACTGAATAATTTAACATTAGATTGAGGACAAAGTGACACGGCAACAGTGAGGCAAGGTTGTACTTTTTTAAATAATTTTGAAACGTTGTATATGTTGTGTGTGTGTCTGTGTTTCTCTGTGTGTGTATTCACAGCATTTCAAAATGCAGTTTTAATGTGAGTGGTGTGTCGCTTCCCACGTCATGATAATGCATTTATCATATTGGTGAAACGTGTACGGACCAGTGACGGCACTTGGCTGTCCCTAAACTCTGCTCTATACTTAGAGCTACTTCTCGACAGCATCACAACTCTCTATTTTTGGTCTGCGAGCAAACTAATGAATGCATGTGAGTCATGTGGTCTCACTTCTCCTTCTGCAAAGGTTTGCGTTTACATGGGGGAGGGTGTAACCATTAGAGGAGCAGAACAGAAGAACTGCCACTGGCTTGGGGAGTGTCACGTTGCCAGTTGTTCTTAACAGATACATCTCAGTTTAATAACTGACATATGTTGCTGTAGTGTTACGCTGAAAGCCCTCCCAGAGCCACAGATCACAAAGCAAAGGACTGAACCTTTGATGACCCTGCTGGAGTCTGAAACTACAGAGTATTAACTGGATAACACTGTTGAAAATTGGCAGCATTGAGTTACAGCTAGCCTACTTAAACTTTTGTTGAGCAGCGGTTATGTGGCCATAAGCAACACTTACAGGATGACGGTTAGTGTTAAAACATCATTTAGCACAAGTAGAGTCTTAACGTCAGTCAAATGACTCAGTAATGTCAGTTACACAACAATATCAATCTGCTCATACCAGAATAAGTGAGGCTGTAGCACCAATGATGCATTTTAGTTCTCATGAATTCCATTTTTCATTTGTCATTTCTTCAAACTTATTGTATTTATAGCAATGTTAATTAGAGTATATTGGGATTCTGAAAAATATTAGAAGCATCCTCCTAATATTGAGGCATTTGATAACCTTAACACTATTTTGCCAAGCTTTCTCTGCTGTTATAGATCAGGTGAAATGATTCAAGGGTAACAGCGCAGACCTGATTTGCAAACAGGTAAACACATCTAATATTGTCTGCATTCAGTGTAGAACACACAGCCACACATTTTGTTTCCCTTTCTTTATCTCTGTAATAGCTCCAGATTCTTACCGGACATCACAGTTTATGTATTAAATTCTCCGGTTCTGCATCTAGGTGAGGATAGTTCTGTTTTACAAATATTGTTGAAAACGTTTTAGATTAAACAATCGAAAATAATTTGCAAATCCACTTTGATTGTTCTCCATGTAAAAAGAAATCATGGCACATTCCATCTGATCGCGCTTAAAAGGGTCACCTGATCAGCGGCAGATTAAGTTACATTTCATTTATGAATTGAACAACTGTAATATTCAAATGCAGAATTTAGCTGAGAGATTCCTCTAATATTGAGTCACACTAACTGAACGGTGTAAACTTTCACCCATCCCTTCGCCTTTTCCATGATGATCTCATATAATATGATTTATGAGCATTGAGCAATTCTGGTGATTTTTCTAATCTGTCTTGATGCAACCTTGTGGTGGTTATTGGCCATTGAAGCAATAATGTTATTGTATGTGTTTTGTTAATGATGGAGAGATGAAAACCAAGCAGTTGGAGAGTTTGGTATAATAAAACGTAGATTGACACTATTTATGGCTTGTTTATTTCCCTTACAATAAAGTATGTGTTCATTAGGGAAAAGGAGAGAAATGAAAATTTGAAGTATGAAGGAAGTATGAAGTGAAACACTGTAAAAAGTCAAATTTTCCACCACTTGTGGCCAACTCTCTCTTTCTCCAACACTTGATAACCTTCACCCTGAGCATTTGGCTCGTTCACTTTGTCCTCTGTTGGTTAATTGGGTGTTAATTTGAGTGTTGTTGCTGACTTGGTCCTGCTCATAGCAAAATTTCCCCTTTGGGACACACTACATATGTGTTGCTCGTAAACGATGGAAAATAGGTGAAATATGTAACAGAAAAACCTTGTGTATGTGAAACTGTGGTCAGCTGACAAATTTATAGAGAAGAAGAAAAGCAAAGAAGGAGAAAATGCAGAGAGAATGTGTGGTGCTGTGGACAGTATTTATCTGACTGGCTCTTTGTCACCTTGCAGTGGTAACTAACTATTTAATTCACTCAAGACATGAATAGCTTTTATCAACATGGTACACAGTCTCATACTTTATGAGATCAGCGCAGATGCTCTCGGTGATACATCCGTGATCCATTTGTAAGGTGTTTCTAAGATGAGGTTAATTAAATTATCCAATGTCACTGCAAATGACAAAGTGCCAGCACTGTTTTAAGCCATCAAACTGTCCTAGCCCTTCAACACTGCAACTACATGCTGAGTCCTGAGGGTGAATAAATGAGAAAATAATCCAGTTTTCACTCTCCTTCCCATTGACACCGCGAACCCTTGCTTTGTGCGGACAGTGAGAGATGAGTTAGCTGTGGAAAAAAAAAAGTGTAGTGACCCATAAGCATTTGATATTGGAGCAACCCGTCAATATGGATTCATCTGCAGCTGGATGATGAGAATATGAGGGTCAGGAATGCTGGGAATGCTTCTTTCATTTGGATTCCTACTGCTTGTTTCTTTTTCTGCTATTTGGAATAAAGAAGTTTGAGATAATGTTGGTGTAACTGCATTTTTAAAATGCCCCCTTCTCAAAGTAGTAGTAGTGATAATGGTCAGCATATAATCCAATTCGATTTTTTGCCCCCTCCATGTGCTTGGCATGGATGTGGATGCAAGTAAGATGTGACCGGTCAATGAGTCGTCAGTGTTCTCAACTTGATTTGTTACAGTTACAGTTCAGTTTCAGTTCTAGATGAAAACAGCACATATATATATATTTTGCAGCTGAATGCTAAAGATATGTTTATGTCTTATTGTATGTGCCATAGTGGTGATTTTGAAAACCTTGAAATGATTTGTTGGCTTAAATAGCAGTATGTTTGTTCCTTCAGACGCCTATTGATGGTGTCACAGACGCTACATTCATTTTTTTTCTCCAAAGTATGGTTTTATCTGCCCATGAATAACGGTTTTACTGATGAGAGATGAGATGAGATGAGAACGTAGTGACCCCTACTGTGTGAGACAAAGAGTGCAGGGAGTCTGGCAGTGTAGCAGTGTAGCTCCCTCTCTCTCTACTTATTGTACTTACGTATCCCATTCACTTGTGTTTCCCATAGAAAATCATGCATATGAAAACAGGAAGTATATATGTGGGATCCTATATGTATACACAGTTGGGGTGGAGTCCAGATTCAAATGTGGTTCTGTGTTGTTTTCTTGAAGTTTAGGCCTCACAGTCATAAAAAGACCTACAATTAAATGGCTTGAAGAGAGCATCCTAAATTGGGAGCAGACACAAACCAGGCTGAAGTAATGTTTCTCTTTTTTCTCTTTCCCTGTCCCTACTTCTCATTTTCTCACCTCTATCTGTTTCCCTGTCCCTTGGACCCCCCCACCCTTTTTCTCTTGGGGGATGGTTAGAAACTGAGACACTTGGGAGCCTCAGCTAAATATGAAAATAACTAGATGAGATTAGTTTTGGAACTGCTCAGCAGTCTAAATTGGTGTGAAATATTTCCCTCTGTAGAAACACTGTTGTAAATCAACTGGCAAGTTGCAAACATACTCCCACCAAGAAGCACAGCTTATTTTCTTCTTTATGTTGTTATTCTGGCACTGCAAAACATACTTTTATGCTCATGCAGTTTAGTATTTATTTAACAGGCACTTCTCCAGATTAAGGTTTCACTGTCAAATTTGTTAGAGCAGAGAGAAAACATGTAACCTTTTTGCTTCCCTCTGTGACCACTCTGTGGCCACTCTATTGGGGTTGTGTGTGAATGCATGCATGTGTGTATCCATGCATGTAAGTCAGATATTCCATCCTATAGTCCTGTGGCTCCCTGTTTGCATAAGCCAGTTGTTTTCGCGGCTGTAATAACAGTGGACAGCCATGGGATCCACTAGTCGCCTGGCTATGGAGCCATAGCCTGTAGTTCTCTGTCTGCTGTGTGTGTACTCAACAGGACATTGTCTGGTCATTGTTGAGGCCAAGTCTAGTGAAAAACCTATTAACAGAGGAATGGAGTGACGGGGAGGCAGCCAGAGAGGAGAGGTGAGGAAAGGGAGGGCAGGATTGGGAATGACCAGAGAGGAATGTCGGAGAAGAGAGCAGAGAAGTGGAAGACATCGATTAGGAGAAAAAGAGGGAGGAGGATAATGGAGAATAGATGGAGTTGGGACAATGGGCAGAGAAAAACAGAGGATGGCAGGAGAGGAGAAAATGATGCATATGTACAACAGCAGCAACAATCCATACAAACTCTCTCTGGACACACACACACACACACACACACGCAAACATGCAAACATAAAGCAATAACGTGCAGAACCACTAAAGGTCTGTTCTTGTCTGTGTGTCTTTGTGTGTCTTCCTCTGGGAACTCGCTCTGACTGCTGAGCTTGTAAACAGGAACAATTCTACTTTTAGCAAGCTGGATGCCCTGCAGGTGCACACACACACACACACACACTGAAGGACAATTTGATTCACTTATAATTGTTTTGGTCTGTTTGCATGATTTGTTGAGACAGAAACCACAGACTTTGATTCCCTGTTTATCGTTCAACACTCAGTCAGAGACGTCCATTACAGATACTGTTTATAAAAAAGAAATTACAAAAAGACAGTGAGGTTACTCAGCTGCATTTTTGCAGTTGAGTAACCTCGCTGTCTTTGAGTTTGCACTCCAGCGCTGTATTTCAGGTTTTGGTTTTCTTTCCTTTTTTTATTCCAACTGTAGCTGACACAGGTCAGAGCGTACAGTAAGTCGCTGCTGAGTTATTTGAAGCATACCTCACATCTGCCTGGTAGATGTGTTTCACAGAGCCTCCTGTTTGCTACTTTATCTCAATGAACAAACGTCTCTGATGTGCAGATTACAGCTTCATCACAGCTCTTGAGTCGATGACTGCTTTTTAAGTTAATCGTGCGTAAATTTGAAGTTTTGTCCCTCAGGTTTTTTGAAGGAAATAATCCTATTATCAGAGCTCAGCTGTTGCTCTGTTAGTGTCGCTGTCAGCTGAGGTCATGGTTTAGCTGACCTGACAGTTCTGCCGTGAAATGCAGTGATGTTTCTTTATGTTCTGTCCCACAAAAGAACGCACTTATTGGACACTGTGTATGAGATATTTTCTCCCTTTTGTGGTGTACAGTGTTCGGTTCGGTGCATTAGATTTCTCTATAGAATTATCTGTTCATTTGTCACTGTCAGCTCCCCCCTTCTCTCCCTCTCTAGTAATGCTTTCAAATGCTGGACAGGTTTTAAGCGGAATTGGGAAGTTTGGGCCAAATAAAATGTGAATCGGTGCGTGTTTCTGCCAACTACCTTTTTGTGAATAAAAGTAGTTGGTCTGACAGGATTGCATAATTAATTCACCACCAATAAGACTCAAAACATGATGGCATTTCTTCGCTGCTTTCCACATAAGATGCCATGTGTTATTTTTAATGAAGGGTTGTGGGTTGCCCCTTCCCTCAACTCCTCGACACCCCTGCTCTTTTTCTTATTTAATTCTTTTTGCTTTCTTTACACACACACACGCACGTGCACAAACACCCTCATCATCTCTTACCCACTCGTCTGATATCATCAGTTCAAGTCCCATCTGGTCTGGGCCACTGTCTAAAATGAACGAAAGACAGCTGACACTGTGCTGTCTCAAACAATTTCTCCCCTTCCTCTCCTCTTCTCTGTCCCCGTGTCATTGGAGGCAGTTAGTAACGCAGTGGACCACAGAAGCACGCCCTCTCCTCTCTCTCTTTCCCTTCTGCACCCTGCCTGTCAAGTGTTATTTGGTGCACTGTGGTTTATTGGCTTGGTTTTGTTGCTCGGCGGGACAATCGGAGCACGGTTTGGATAGAGGAAGCTGATGAATGGTGTTCCCCGAGTCGTACAAAGCGTCCTCCTCTCTGCTTCATTGATGTGTTGATGCGACTCAGCTGGCTGCCCAGAGAGTTTGCACTGTACACTGTTGTGGGCTTACAAGCAGACAGACGCACATGGATGCCCAGCACTGAAAAGGGCTTTTATGCTTTTTTACAGTGTCGATCCCTCTCACACTCACCACTTCTCTCGTGGGCTGTCTCCTCTTGTTCTCTCTCTCTCTGCTACAGTAACAGTGCAACATGCATCAGTGTGGAAATTACAGAGATGTGCCACTCTGAAGGTCACAGTCTTTCCTTGAAAAGTTTGAAAAAAGTTGTGTTGAGTAGAAAATAAAAGATGACAAGAGGCAAAAGAAAGATCAACATGCCTGGGTAACAAGGGGGTAAAAGGGATAATGAGAGGGGCTGAAGATTAGTTCACACGATAATCCCCTCCCCAACAAATGCATACACACAGAAACACGCACAGACACTGTGATGCAGCAAAACCACACTTTAAGTGCCAAACTCATTATCTTGAAATTCTCAGCTCGTAAATTCTGGCGTTTTCATGTTGAATATGTTGATTATGGTGAGGCTATCTATGCTAGTTGGATGGAAACATACACGCCTCCCTCTCTAGAGGTTATTATAACACAGGTGTTATATGTTATGCTGTTGCAATATAAACAAACAAGCCAGCTACACTTGACCTTCTACACACTCACTCATCTCTTTGAATATCCCTGTTACGTCTGACCCCCATCACATGTCTCTCAGAGGTGACAATCCCTCTCAGTTATTTATTCCGACAAGATCATTCAGATATGTGACCTGGCCAGCACGCATACACACACAGCAGGACAGACCTCACTTTCAACTCACAGAGACAAGACAAGACTGTCAGCTCTCACACACCGAGACAAGACATGAAACAACGTCAGCGTAACACAGTTAGCTTTCTGCTTCTTTGTGCTTGAATAATACGTATTTAATACACTTTCCAAAACCAGGGAACATATTTGACACTTCAGTCTCGTTGATCTAAATTCAAGTATCCAGTATATGACCCACAGGATCACCGCTTTAGGAGGCTCTTGAGTGTCACGTCGGCGCATGTCGGATTGTTATCTGGGACACAGAACATGGCTAGTCTGACCATGTTGTTCCGTTTCCACTACATGGGCTTTCTCAGGGACAGGAAAGGTCGGCTGACTGTGGAACCATGTCAGGCAGCTAACAAAGCTGGTAGGTGGCCTGAAAAACTGTTACAGAGGGAAAACTATATATGGATGTGAATGGAAATGTCTAGGTTTTTTAATTAGATTTTTGTCCATGCACATAATATATTGCAGCCTGTCCGTTATACCAACACTTTTATTGCTGCAGCTGAAGTGCTGATGTGTGTTAATGACAGCTTTATTTGGTCGGATCATGACTTCTTTTGGCCTTGCCTTTGAGCTCCACGTCTCGTAAACCCATTTTTAGAGCTTATCATGGCTTTCCTCACAATTTGGAAAAATAATAGTAATCCCTTCCTGCCTTGACTTTTCCTTTGAGAGACTACAAAGAAGCTTAATTTCTCTCTAGGAGTAAACAGTAAATGAGGTCTTTGTTTCATTTCCTCAGTTCAAAGGATGCTGGCTCCCAATCAAGCTACTGTTTTATGAAAGTAGATATGCATGAGTTTTTGAGTCAAATTTAGCCATGCTCATAAAAGAGGGAAGCACTTAGAGCATTTGGGCTCATTGAATTTCCGCATAGATACAGATGTTGTTCAAGTGTTTTTGATGTTTATTGATGTCAAGATGGTGTAACGGTTCAAATATAAAAGATGGTTATAAATGAATTAACTGATTATTAATGTATGCCTGCATCAATGAATGCATTGTTTCATAGAAGTTTTGCATCTAGTCTAGACTCTAAATTCTAAAAATACTGTGTCAGAAGACCAGTAATTTAAGACTTGTTGCAAGTCATGCAACAAACTTGTGTTTTACATTTAAAGAAAACAATATGAATATGCTTGAGAATTCTCATAATTGAGAAGTCTCATAAGGTAGGAAAATAATCACTGTGCTCTTGATAAATAAAGAGATAAGGAGGACATTATTTACATTAAGGGTCCTTAGGTGCCTCAGTGCAAAAGCTCACAGTGACCAGCAGAGTCAAAGTATTAGTCAGAGAGAAGATTACAACCAATCATTATTAAAGCCTATTTCACCCGCAAATCCACCAGCGACAACTGTTTGGCTGGCTTAACTTTTTTTCCCTGTGAGTAGCTAGACAGGCTACACAGGGGAGAAACTGTTTAATGCAAAGCAGCACTTGTCACTAAATCTTGTTTTGGGGAGGGGCTTGTGTCATGGAGGGGAAAACAGCAAAAAAAAAAAAGCCAGTTGGTGAAGGCAAAAAGGAGCTGGCAGTGCCCTTGGCTTTCTGCAGCTTAGTGGGTGGTAGGGCGTTGGCCAATATATGGCAAGGCTGTTGTTCAGTTGCCTCCTCGCCATACAACAATGGTATGGTTAGAAAACTAGAGCCAGTTAGGGTGATAACCGCTGCAGTCCTGCGTAGGGTGTGGTGTAGGCCTAGATTAACTGGGACGTTCAGAGCTAGTTTTGGTTTACAATGGCAGTGCTGGATAACCACAGCTGGCAGTACGCCCAGGCTGGAAAAACCCTGATCAGACTCTCAGGTAGAGTATCCTCTATCATAAATATATATGTTTATCCAGATTCCTGTTTTTTTTTTAAATTCCTAATAGCAAAATTGCTAAGACAGACAAGAACTAAAATGTCTGTGGTCAAAAAAATCATTATTCTATTGACTTTGGTAGAAAGATATTTAACTCCTTTAAATCTCTAAAGATAATTTATTGTTACTGATCAAACACCATATTTCATCTCTTAATATTGTTGGGCTTCACTATACAGTGAATGACACATAGTGAAACCGCATGTTTCTTTGTCTGTAAAACTATTGGGCTCCTTTCCCCAATGCCCCCCAGTTTCACAGATAGGTGTGAAATCACCCCCGCGCCCAGCTCCACTGTCACCATTGGCCGGAGGGGACACATGATTTTACGACCGCAGGCCCACAAAACCAGTTCACCCCCACTGAACTCTCTCTTTCTCATCGTCTCTCCTGAAGTGGAGAGACCAGGTCTTCCCTGCTCCCTCTCCTCCTGCAGAGGAGAGACCAGCTCTCCTGATCTTTCCTGAAGAGGAGAGACCAGCTCAACTCAGCTAAGCTCTGCCTCAGTGTGGTCTGTCCAGAGCAGCCACCTCCTTCATGGTAGCGACACAAGGTCCTGCCTGAAGTAAGCAGATCAGCGCCAGCAGGCACGACCCAGAGTCTGCCAGCTGATAACCCGAACCGACAACAGGAGCACACCAGCAAGTTAGCACAGAGCTGCTAACTAACAGGAACAAAGGAGCGACCGGATTCCTCCAGCCTGCAACCACAGCACGGACACGAACCACACCTTTCCTCCAGCAACAAGCTGAGAAAGCAGCACCCTCAAGGACACTTCGTCTCCCCTTTTAAGGACTGGTAACAAACTCTAACTGGGCATAATTAGCATAGCATTACTGCATACATGGTTTACCCTTGTTAATGTATTGACTTGCTTTAATGTTCCTTGAGTTTGATTATTGTGATGTGTTGCAGATTACTGTGCATCCATTAAGTTTAGTTGATGTTAGCCTACAAACTAACCATCCTGTCTTAACCTGCACCTTCATCTCTCTCACACACACAGTCTATAACAGGCCACTGAGGGACAAAGCTAAGCTAACAGCACTTAGCTTTCCTTTGTCTGCCTCTGACCCACACCCCAGGGGGTCTGGCCATCACCATTTGGTCTCTCTCCCCCACCTTTGTGGGACCCATCTCACATTCCTCAGCCTTATCACACACACACACACACACACACACACACACACACACACACTCTTACACTCATATTATTTTAGTTTAGTCATAGAGATTTAGTTAGATTGTTTGATTGATTTTGTTTCTGCAACAGCAGATGTCTTAACACCTACTCTGCTTCAGCCGTACTTACAACCGAAGTATAAGTCCTTAATGCATAACAAATGATGTCCCTGAATTTTGCTCTGTTTTAATAAATGTTTTAATCCCAGCGGTGCCTCCAACAAATGGTGCGTCCCGTGTGAGGCAGAGTACTGTTGGCAATTGTTCATATTTGTACAATATTAATTTTCAGCAGAATTTTGGTCAAAACCAAAATTTTTGAAAAACTTTAAAACGAGCAAAATTATCATTTTTAACCACTAGTCAGTCACAGAAGTACTTCCAGCTGTACTTTCAAGTGCATTGTGGTGAAAATCAATCTAACTAAATTAAACTAAAAGCAATTTGAAGAGTTAGTGTAGTGTACTGTGAATTAAGGCTAAAGCTAGTGCTAATACTGGTGCCTATGTTTGAAAGCAAACATTGAAAGCCCCATAGTGTTACATTTAGAGCTTGCTACTGCTGCTAACCTTTCAGGTAAACCCATCCTGTAGGAAGATTTTTGGTTCTGCATTTGAATGTCACACATTCAATGCAATCTGTCCATTCGCTGTTAACTAAAGTGCTTCCTGTTTGTTAAGACACAGCGTGCCACCGGCCCTGTGAACTTAGAGCTTGAACCTGGCTGTTACTGCCGTGCATTTCAGCCTGATTAAGAAATAGAGCCTGAGAGAGAGCCACAGTGTGCTATCAGCCCTGTGAAGTTAATACCTAGCTGCAACTGCCACGTGTTCCAGCTTGAGTAACTTAAAGAGACATTCCTGACTGTTACTGCCGTGCATTTCAGTTAGAGAGTCATAATTTTGGTGAGTAAACTTATTTTGTGTAAATCTACATTTACCTTAATTGGCCTCAGTTTGCTATCCCCACCAGTTCCACTAGATAGTGTATAGCTACCTTCTAGTGTAGGCCACCACAGTGTTAGGCTAGTAGTATTCCCCAAGCTACACTTCAAGGTGTCTGCTACCGCAACACCACAGCCAACCACTTGAAATTTTATATTTTAACTTGTTCTACCTCACCCCTTTTTAGGCAACAATGGAGAACCCCTGTGTAGAGCAGTTTATTTCTTCCCTAGCACAGAGCCTAAAGCCTGGCTACCCCGAATTCATTAACAAATTGAATTTCAGTGAGTGTACAGAAGAGATAGACTCCCTACTCAACGACAGGTGTGATGCACAGACTGCATCCAAGGGCTCCTTGTTAAAATGCTTGCTTTTGACTTTCCACAGGCAAACCAGCCTCGCCCTTCAGAGCAGAGCAGCCATAGAGAAGGAGGTAGAAATCCTGAGAGCGCAAAATGCTAGCCTCTTCCATGAGGTTCAGATGGCTAATAAGAAAGCCCTGCGCTACTTAGAAGACCTGCACACAGCAGAGTTAGATCTCTGTTCGCAGAAGGAAGAAATGTATAGACTGAAGTCAGAACATTTGGCCCGACCAGAGTCGATCAGCCAGTGTGATTCCGGTTACTCCGATTCACACTCTTCTACCAGTGACAGGTTCAGTTTTTCCCCAAACAGAGGACATGAATTATTCCCACCTGAACACAAGTTCTTGGGAATGAAGTCAGCTCCTCAGCCTCCGCTGAGAGACCGAGCTCAAAGCCACCTGACTTCCCATCCCTCTGAAACAGACATAGAGGAGTTGTCTAGCATATCTTCTAGAAGATATTCCGTCCCAAGTCCCTCATTCACATCATTGCACGACACATTTCTCCATGCTTGTCCCTCCAAAGATGGGACTAGAACAGTCCAGGACTGCTCAGCCTCCTCTCTGCATCACCGTCAGAGTGGCCGCTGTTCAGCCCCTGTTCTTCCACCACAGAGAAGTGTAGGGCATGATTTACATATCAATGACACTAGCTCAGTCTCGCCTTCACAGAGTCCCCGCCTTGAAGAGCTTGAGCTTCTAGCTAGAAGCATTGACAGGTTTGATCCAGACAACTGTGATCACCAAGTTGAGGACTATTTCAGGGAGCTAGACTACAACTTAATTGACTTACCCCATGCAACTGAAAGGGAGAAAGTTAGACTTGTGTGGAAAACCAGCTCTAAAGCGGTCCACAAGTTTATACAGTCACGACCTCCCAGTGTCAGAAATGAGTATAAATTGCTACGTCAAGCACTGACAGAAGAATTTTCCTGTGCCACTGACGACACCACAGCAATAGTTGCAGCCCTACAAATTAAGCATGCCCGTCGTGAGCATCCGAAAGAGTACTACCAACGTTTGAGACACGCATATTTCCAGGGAAAGAATGCACCAGGCTTAGAAGAAAGCTCCACCTTCAAGGCCTTATTCTTGAGAAACCTCCACCCATGTGTGCGTACTCACGTTGTACTCAGGACACAGGAAGGTGACCCCTCATTGCAGGAGATCCGGAAGATAACACAGGTAGTCTGGGAAACTATTGTCTCTTCCAAAGCAAGAGGGGGGACAAGTGAGCCACCCAGCTCACACACCAAGGTGTCAGACAGGTTAGCTGCCCCAAAAGTTCACCCTCACAACCAACGAAAGGGGGGTGACAAAAGACCACATAGGGACACTGAGCGTAACCGCCAGGTCCATCCACTGCCCAGGGATAGACACTCCAAGCACAGGAGCAGGAGACTGCCATACGCAGAAATCCAGGCAAGGAACAGTGACCAGGTAGTGTACGGGTCAGATGATGACTACAGCATCTCTGACTGCAGCTCAGAACAAGGCACTGACAGTGACTTTGTATGTCTCTCTCCCTCTGGCTACCAGGAGCGTTACAGCCCTGGGCCAAGAAAGAATAAGAGCTCTAGAGCTCACTCCTTTTGGTCATGGCAGCACTGACAGGATGACAGACACCCAATCTTGCATCTCACCTTCACTACAGTTATTTAGGCAAATTTGAATTTGTTAGCAACAGCAGCAAACTCATTTGAGCACTCAGTAATAAAACAAACATTACTGAAAGCCTAAATTCTGATTGGATCCAACACCACTGCTCAACTTCCAAGTACACTTGGACCAACTTCATATTTTGTCAGTAAAATCATACAAAACACACGTAGGACACACTGTTATGACTTTGTCATTTTAGGTGCCTCTATCTCTGCTACATAACACACTGACATTTCCTGTTCCCACTAACCCTCACTAACAACTGAGAAACACAGGTTATTAGGATGCAGTATGTCATTGTTGTGTATAAAGAACTGTTTTGTAACGTATGTCTGTTCTAGCTTAGCCAAGATAGATTCAGCATATGCCCAGTTGGATAACAAACTGCCCAGTAGTTACCAACTTGTTTCACCTGGACTGACAAAAATGAACAATGGCCGAAACATGCACAATTATCCCATCAGCATCCCACATCAGGTGACATCCTGATGGCAGGGGGGATGTTGGGCTTCACTATACAGTGAATGACACATAGTGAAACCGCATGTTTCTTTGTCTGTAAAACTATTGGGCTCCTTTCCCCAATGCCCCCCAGTTTCACAGATAGGTGTGAAATCACCCCCGCGCCCAGCTCCACTGTCACCATTGGCCGGAGGGGACACATGATTTTACGACCGCAGGCCCACAAAACCAGTTCACCCCCACTGAACTCTCTCTTTCTCATCGTCTCTCCTGAAGTGGAGAGACCAGGTCTTCCCTGCTCCCTCTCCTCCTGCAGAGGAGAGACCAGCTCTCCTGATCTTTCCTGAAGAGGAGAGACCAGCTCAACTCAGCTAAGCTCTGCCTCAGTGTGGTCTGTCCAGAGCAGCCACCTCCTTCATGGTAGCGACACAAGGTCCTGCCTGAAGTAAGCAGATCAGCGCCAGCAGGCACGACCCAGAGTCTGCCAGCTGATAACCCGAACCGACAACAGGAGCACACCAGCAAGTTAGCACAGAGCTGCTAACTAACAGGAACAAAGGAGCGACCGGATTCCTCCAGCCTGCAACCACAGCACGGACACGAACCACACCTTTCCTCCAGCAACAAGCTGAGAAAGCAGCACCCTCAAGGACACTTCGTCTCCCCTTTTAAGGACTGGTAACAAACTCTAACTGGGCATAATTAGCATAGCATTACTGCATACATGGTTTACCCTTGTTAATGTATTGACTTGCTTTAATGTTCCTTGAGTTTGATTATTGTGATGTGTTGCAGATTACTGTGCATCCATTAAGTTTAGTTGATGTTAGCCTACAAACTAACCATCCTGTCTTAACCTGCACCTTCATCTCTCTCACACACACAGTCTATAACAGGCCACTGAGGGACAAAGCTAAGCTAACAGCACTTAGCTTTCCTTTGTCTGCCTCTGACCCACACCCCAGGGGGTCTGGCCATCACCATTTGGTCTCTCTCCCCCACCTTTGTGGGACCCATCTCACATTCCTCAGCCTTATCACACACACACACACACACACACACACACACACACACTCTTACACTCATATTATTTTAGTTTAGTCATAGAGATTTAGTTAGATTGTTTGATTGATTTTGTTTCTGCAACAGCAGATGTCTTAACACCTACTCTGCTTCAGCCGTACTTACAACCGAAGTATAAGTCCTTAATGCATAACAAATGATGTCCCTGAATTTTGCTCTGTTTTAATAAATGTTTTAATACTTGCTGTCTCCGTTAATGTTGTACAATTGTGGACACTGCCAACCTCTACACTGTCAAGAACTCCAAAATCCTTCAGCTAGCTATCAATGTGGTAATTTTGGTAGTAATTATTAAATTAATTATAAAACATAATTCCAAATTGATAGTTTAGTATTTTTATGAGACTAAATCAATTAGAACGGCTGTCTTTTCCTCGTTTTTCGAGGTGGTGCCCCAATCGAGGTGGACTTTAATCGAAGTTCATTTATTTTAATAATTATTAATTATCTTTGATAATTATTAATTATTTCTGATAGCCAAATTGAACATTACCACTTGTTAAAGCACAACAATATTTTGTTGCCTTAGATATTATTCATGCATCACGTTCTTGTGTTTTGTTTTGTTTTGTTTTTTAAATCAATGTGAACACAACACAAGGACAAATAGGACCTTAAGTAATAAATGCAGGTGTTAAAAATGAAAATATAGTGCTACCAAAATCAACCTTTTACTGTATTTTGTTTCAGAAGGGATGTGAAAGTGATGTGAAAATCTCCCCTCTGTTAACTACAGAGTTTAGGGAGAATAACAATACAGTAGAGATAAAAATACATGGTTCTGTTGTCTCAGTTCATTATTTGTTAAGTATTTGAATGTTTGTTATGAATGTGTAGATACTACAACCCTTTGTGTAACACGTATTTCAAGGAAAATTACTCAACTTTTACTATTTTCATCTTTTATCTATTTGGCAGTTCATCAGTAATCCATGGGCCAACAGACTTGGCACTGCAGCTAATAACAATAGTGTGTCTATCTTGTCTGTCTGAGAAGAGATAAGGGAGTGAATAATAGACTGCATCTAACCCTCTGCATATGCTTGTGTTGTTTCCCGGACACAAAGTATTATGGAGCACAATACTGTTACAAGAAAGTCCTACTTTTAAAATGCCTGGTGCAATGCAGCTGCATTAGAGCAACCCCCAAGAGCACAGAATAACAGGAATACTACACAATAAAGTGTAAACTAATACAAAAGACTTGCAGTAAATAATAGTGTTGTGAAGTTGTGACTATTTATTTTTCATTGAGGCCGCGTCAGTGAGATTGAGGTTTTGATTTAACTTTTGCAGTTATGTAAAATCCTGTTCTTTCAGTCAATGTTGTTGAGGCAGAGCTGTGACTTCTGTTCCTCTGTGATAGTGCAGTTTGCATGAATAATTTTGCCACATAATTTTGTGTTTGCAACAGATTTAACTCAGTGACTGACTTTGTGAGCCTGTTGTATGTATGAACTGATTCATGTTGGGCTTTGTAAAAGCTGACACATACTTGTAATTTATTTCTGTACATATGTGTCTTATGTTTGAGAAAATTTCAATGTACATACGCCAGCTGCTGCTTCTAGGAAGTGAGGAGGACACAGGCTACTGCATGCATGCACATTACAGTCTGTCTATATTCCTACCAATAGCCCTCATGCATTAGGTGTCCTGTTTTCAGTTATGGTATATGGGTATATGGGTCATGGGTATATGCTCAGCTTGTGCTGTGCCACATGGACACAAAGCTGTTTTAGTTACAATAGAATATAAATAGAAAAACTTACTTTCAGCATACTGTACAGCTTATGTTTACTGAATATTGAGGCACAAGCACCCTGCTTGAACAGTTTGTAAGCCTGCACAGCTACAGCTACAGCTTGCTAGCCGTGGTAGATCTGTGCCAGGTGTTGATCCAGGTCAACAAGGACAGCTGGCCAGTGCCTTAAGCACGGGACAGAAGGTAAACTATTAGACAAGTACAGTCCATGACATCAAACGTGGCTTTTACCTCCCCAAATAGTCTGATCAGGTAGCTAGAAGATAGTACGGCCATCACCCTCAATAAAAATGGAGATGTTCTTTTTCATCCCCTCTTGCTCAATCACCAAGACGTGGTGCCTGCAGGGGTAATGAATGCAGATGTCTGAGGTGATGACTGCTGTGAGGCGATTAGGAGAAGTGGTGCTATTTGTCATGAGGACTGCAGAGCGAGATCACAACAAGGGAAGGCAAGCTGAGTGAGGATTTATAATGCCTCTGGCATAGTTTAATTTAAAAGGCGTATCCCAAGACCTGGAGCAAAACTTGTCGTCATGGGTTCAAGTTATGACTTGCGATGACGACAATTACTTGCAATTACTTGATCAATCTTTTCCCTTGAGACAAGCGAACCTTTTGTCCTCATACTACACATGACCTTTTCACTTTTATACAGTAGTAAGATCAATAGTAATATTCTCTGTCAGACCCTGTAAAAGCTAAATTATCAATGCACAATGCCTTCAAAGTGGTCAAATAATCACTGTTCAGGGAAATGAGAATTTGTCATCCAGTGGATGACTAATTTGAATTTGTTGAAGACTGTAAAAACCTAAGACTCCATACATATAGAGACGCTGTCGATGTCTCATTTTTATGCACCCCAGGAGGAATTACGACAGCCTCTCTTTTTAAAACGTGGATAGATAGAGAATGGACTAGTGGCAAGTTGATCATGACAAGCCAAGTGCTTCCAATCAAAGGGCTTCTGCTTCACTCCTCTGTTCCCGACACTGACAATACCCAAAAGGGCTTGTGCCTGTCAAAAGTGCTGACTGTTGGTGTAGCATTGGCCCAGATGTTCTCATCCTTTCAAATTTAGCCATGTTACAGTGTGTAGACACAAAACTCCATAAAAAAATACTGGCAAGTGACACAGAGGGTTGCCAATAGTGAGGCCTTGGGAACACTAAGTATGTGAGAAGTCAATAGAGTTAACAGAGGGAGGAGATGCAGAGAGAGAGAGGTACAGAGAGAGGAGGAGAGTGAGGGAGAGAGGGGGATGGTGGTAGGATGTCACATGAGAAATGAGAAACAGAAAAAAAAAAAGAGGAGATTTGTGTACACGGAGGTAAGGTTGTTATCCAGGCTCACTGAGGTGTGAAAGGAATGGAGAAACAGCTGTAGCACCATAATAAGAACACATACAGTACTTATATTCTGTCAAGGTTTATTACAACTTTAACCAGATTACAAATGATACAACCACACACACAAACAGATGGATTTCCTCATTTGTGCAGCACAAATTCATCCCGGGGCTGTTTTGCAGGTTGTGTGTGTTTTTTGTCTAATGTATATCATTATTTCACTACACACGCATGTAGCAGCACTAAAAGTGTAAATTCAGAAATGTGTGTGGCAGTGCGGTGCTGCGAGAGCACATATGTGAGCATAGTAGTTCATTATACAGCATTGAAACTGCCTTGATTGTGTCCTTTACTGGTCTCACAAACGGCTCAGTGAAATAGCCTTCAGATGCACACTCACTGGCTTGCATAAGACTGCTGACCATTGTTTATCTTCACATTGCCCCATAGCTGCTCACACTCTGTACTAAATAAGAGTTATATTTAGTGATAGTTGTACTGAATGGTGTGGACATGATTTACAGAGCTCTGTTCTCTCTGCTCTGTATGACGAGTTTGTTGCTCAGACTCTAAATCTGTAAGATACTGTATATTTAGAAGATGTTTCTTTCACTCTGTCACGCCCTAAGGTTAAGTTGTGTCACACATTATTCATTTTTTTTTATGCATTATTTCACATTGTGGTTCAGAGTTACATTTAGTTATTTGTTTTGAGTAAAAGCGTGCTAGTAATGTCAAACTAGTAGTAACACAGTGCTTGCTGACCTGTCCCTAATGCTAACATTTATATTTAAACAGGAGGCTTTTGTGTAAGATAAAGTGTACGTGGCAAGTGTTGAAATGATGAGCCGATAAACAGAAAATTGAATAGCTTTGATTAATGATTTATCATTTATTGATTTATTAACATTCTCTAGCTCTGGTTTGTCAAGATTTGCTGCTTTTCTCTGTTGTAAATTGTGTATTTTGGAGTATAGAAGTGATGGACGGGCTAAACAAACTATTTGAAGATGTCATTAGTGCCATTGGAAATTGTCGTGGCCATTTTTTGCTGTTTGTTGACAAAATGCTCAAATGATGGGGAAAAAGACCTGGAAATATGAAAGTGATTCATGTAAAAAGTATTTGAAGTTGGTATATTGACTTCATATACCGCCTCTCAGGTTAAACAAATGTCAGGAAGAAATATATAATCACAGTTCTTCAGTGGCAGGACGGCATTGTTTTATCTGAAGGCGCCACACTGCACTTATTGAACATTTAAGCACAGCACAAAGCTGCACCATGGGATTAGTTTTTGTTTCCTACCCTTCCCATTTGTTATGACTTATTCATGCTCTTTTTTTTTTTTTTTTGCTGTGCCTAGGGGTTATATCCAGGTCGAGGGGTTGCGGAAGGAGCAAAGTGTTATTTTTACTGTAAGCCACACTGTAACAACAATATGAGAAACCCGATGAAAGTTGAGCTCACCACAGTCCCCAGGCCCCCTGCCAGCTCCGGCTGAAGGTCACAGAACTGGAGTAGAGTAGACGCTGCTCGAAGTGGCTTTGTATCTGAGGGAGGGATAGAAAGACTGTGTGTGTTAGCAACACATAGGAAAATAAATGCGTGAAAAGTGTGCAGTGCAGTCGAAGAGAAAGAAGATGGAGAAATGGAGCAAGAGGCAGAACAAGAGAGAGATAGAGCTCTAGTTGTTTATCTTATCGCCCTGTTGCGCCGGAGCAACGTACGCTTGCTGTTATTCTAGTCGGGGTTGTCACACAGGGGACGTGACAAACAACCTGCTTGTAACAGCACATCATACAGACTAGACTCACCACTCATGTTGCCCCCAACAACATGTAGGTCAGTGTCAGCCTGATATCCCCTCACACACTAGGGGGTTAAGCACAAATAGTACACAAGACGGCATCTTCATATGGCAAGACACACGAGGAGGTTAAAACAAGCTGGTGGTTACAGAGCTGCAGCTGAAATGTTCATTTATGTCTCTTGGGTGAAATAGCTTAGGAATCACAATTTCAGATCGATGTTTAACTGTAGCAGCTTGGCAAGTTTAGGTTAGGTTTTCTGCACCGTTCTGTATTTTTGTGTTTGACCTTTTTTAGTGCAACTCGAAGAGCTTTTACTGGCTCATTTCAAACTCCCAGGTGGTTTGGATAGGAAGACTTTTCTCAACCCCAAAACGCTGACGAAGCTAACCACTTCTGTCAAACAAAGATGATTCTAAAATGTCAAAAGACAAAGATCAAAAGACAAACCATGACAACACCACAAAACAAAAGAGCTCGTTGGTGTTACCACAAATGCCGGTTATAGACTCTGTGCCATTGGTGGTAGCCAATTCGGGCTCCAAGTTTCCTGGAAGACAATGATGTTACTTTTCTCAGGGTGAGATTTGGTATCGTGCTGAAAAGGTTCCATCAAGATTCTACAGTGGCCTGTGCCTTGCTTTAAGTTTTACCTAAAAAGTGGCTCATCTCTCTCTCTCTCTCTCTAAGGGAGCACTATTCTTAGGCAAAGGGTGTCAGTCATACTGCTGTGCCGTGAAACACAGGTCAGAGCATGGGCCCTCATACACACACACACGCTGGCATACACACATGTGAAAAAGTTACAAATGTATGCCTGCAAAGACGCATACACAGACACACAGACAGGATACAGTAGGACTAATGCACATACCCTCTGACTTCAGCACATTAACGACTAAACCAAGCTGCTCCCACACCTCTGTTTTTTCACAAAAGCTCCCCGCATTCTGAGCCAGTCCAAGTCGGGCCGAAATGAGCCAAACCAGGCTGAGCAGTGTGACAAATGCCTCCCAGTTGTCTCTTTTCACTCAAAGGTTCATAAACTGGGCTCTGACCCAGAACCGAAGTATGAAAGAGCCATCTGACATCCATCACAGTCGCATGCACTGTAAATCTTTGTGAATAGCTGACACTAAATTCTGAGAGAGCTTACGTTTATACAGCTGCAATTACAAATAAATAATGACAATCCATTTGTTGCATGCGTACTATGAAATATTGCTGAACGGGCAAGTGTTGGGTGCACATTATTGTAATAAAATGCATTTCATGGTGACTACTGCTCTGAATCTTTGGATCTTACCACAGTTATCCTCGCTGGCAGCAGGAATGTGTGTTATCAGGTTCTTGCTGAGGCGGTCAACACAACAGCCAGGGGAATTGTATTGTAGTATTTCTGCTGTATTATGTAGCAGGCCTGGTCTGTTCTGCTGTACTACAGAAACAGCCTTGCTTGTAATTGCTCAAAGCTTGAGGTTATGAGGTTATGAGCCAGAGGATTGGCATCATGTGGCGTGCCAGGCTGTGCAGATGCACCATGTACAGTCTAGCCTGTGGTCTAAAGGATTGGAAGCAAAGTGACTGGCACAGTGCAGTGAGGCCGTCTGTTCGAACGTGGTGTAGAAAGACACTAATGGAGCAGTTGTGTTCATTTTGGGGTTATGAGTTGGGGTTATGATGCTGCTAGGTGAAGAAATTGGTTGTGTTTATCCCTGCATGTTACAATTTTGGTCAGGGGTTTATAAACTTTTTCCATTCTGTTCTAAACTTAGTGCATTCATTACATCTCATTAAAGCCCTCTAGAACCAAATCTGTATCCCAGTTTGGATGTTAATGGGTGTAGGATGTTTTCAGTCTGTGGTGTGAAGAATTGGTACAAAGCTCGAAGACAGTCTGTTCTGTAGTAGTGTATTTCAGATCAGCATGTGAGCGTTTCCAGCCTGAAGTTTGGAGGGCAAAAGGAAATGGATTGGCACGCGTTCGGTGTGTTGTCATGTTGTACTGCCTCTGCTACACAGCAACGTGAATTTAAAGGATTAAGGGTACAATCCGTGTGGAGAGAAGAAGAAGAAGGAAGGGTTGAGCGAAGTGAATTTGTGTTGCTTTGTTTGCTTTTCTAAATTCTTGCAGAGCAACAGGAGTGACAATGCGGTGCACTCATTGCTCCAGCTCAAATATTTTTAACATTATTCCGATCAAGCTTTGCAAAAACACTTACTGAGAAGTCATTCTAAAACCAGACTCAGGCATTCTGTGTCTTCGAGTTAACTGAAAAAAACAAGTGTCCATTTGTCTCCCTTTTGCCTGTCTCTCTTGGCAAGACAAGAGCTGACAAATACATTTACTGTATGGCCTTGTCTCGCAGCATTCCACTGTGTTGGACCCTGAACTGTTATTGCATATTTATCAAATGGAAAAGAGCTACAGTTCGAATGACAAATCATTCAAGAACATCACCAACTGTCTGAATATGTAGTTGAAACGCAAATCACCAATATAACAAATAGTTCTACTCTTGCTCTTTAAGATGCGTAGCTGACAATCAAGAGCATTATTGTGCGTCATGCCTTATGGGTTGTCAGAACAGCCCAAATACAAATGATACTCTATCATTGTCCCTTTGATCAGTGTATGCACGAGACGTCTCCATTACTAAATCTGCAGGAAGAAAGAGAGCATAAGTACAAGTGTTTGTGGGTTTCCGCTCCTGTGCACGTGCACCATGAATGACAGACTGCCGTTCGATGTGACACTGCTGCACTGCTTGGGCCTAAATGATCCACTATCTGTCGTGTGGCGTTGATTCCCCAATCTCCTACCTTGTATTTCCTGTTACTATGCAGCTATGGAAGGACAGATGTGTCAGAGTGGGCACTGAAAAAAAAACCTTTCGTCTTCATTTTCCCGCTTTGAATTCAAGATGAAAAAAAATAATGATTACAGAAAAGTCTCACAGTAACAACCTTATTCCTTGAATGAACACTATGCATTTTGCTGGGCACTGAGTGTAGGCTGCCAGTAAAAAGGATTGCTCTCATTATGAGTGTGTTATGAACAAGAAGTGTGTGATTGAAAAGCTTTATTTCATGCTCGGCAGACTTGTAAATGAGGGCTTGTGTGCAGCGAAGAGAGGAGATTGTCGTGTGTGCCTGTGTGTTCTGGTGTGTTATTGTGTGTAGCGAGAGGCGATGAAGGGATTTCATGAATCACAATTTGTAGGCTAATACTTTATTCTGTGGGATATCATATGAGTTGCTGCTGCATACATAACGAAATTTATAAGGCTCTGTGGTGCTATGTATACTTGCTTTATTGTGCCTATTTTACTGTGTTCACATCACAAGTAATGGTCCCTCCGACAGGGGAACTAGCTTACTCTTTACCAGTGCCTGTTTATACTTTGCTGCTTTTTTTTTTCTGATCACTTTATTTGGAATGTTCCAACCTGATCTTCAAAATCCAGTGTTGCAGCATTGAGATATGCAACTTATATGGCAGTCACATCTGTTTCTAGCTTACTCCAGCCTTCCACATAAACCCAAAGTGCGTCTGTGTCCAGCTTTCTGCCAGACTTGGCCTGATGCGGCATTCAAAAAGGTGAACTGCAGATTTAACAGGGCTGCAGCATGTAACAGAGGTCAGTGTTGGCCGTGTTCCAGTGTCAGTATTTTACATAAACCACCACCGTGAGGAATGTGTCTGGGCACACTTCACAGGAAACACACACAGTGTGTGCATCGAACATCAGCAACACAGGGCTCAAGCAGAAAGAAAAAATATTTCTCTTGCACTGAGTCACTCTTTTGAAGACGCGGGATAAAGTCGACGTCTTTGTTTTCAGCGTCTCTGCAACACTCTTACTTTGTTCAATGTGAGTGAGAGACAGATAGGGGGCGGTGGGGGTGGGGTTTGGATGAGAAACGAGCGCAGCAGGTTATAAGGAGACGGTCAGCAGAGAGGGAGATCATAAAAACTATGAGTGTGGATTGTGAGGGACTCACTCAGCTATTTGCCCCCTCTCTCTCTCTCTCTCTCTCTATCCTCTCGCCAGAGTGGAAGAGAATGAAACCATTATTGCTACCTCAGTCCCATCTCGTCTCGGCTGGTTGTGGACATTATCAGAGGGTCAGGTTTTGTCCAGTCCAGCCACTTCCCACAGTGAGCTAATGTGCTGTCATCCGGGCCTGACTGCTACTCCTGACTCCCTCAGACCGTGGATGAAATCGATATTACAAGAGCCATTAAAACCTGTGGGGGTTATTTAGCTGTCTCTTTCTACAGTCTCCTCAGTCCGTATTATTATCTGTCTGCTGTACTGCAGTTTTTGTCCGTCCCCATATTCTTCTCTTCGCTGTCTGGCTTGAATCATTATCAGCCTGTGCCTCTCTGTTCCTGTCATCTCATACCACACACTTGTCCCTCTCCATTTCAGTCTGCCTTTCCATCCATTTATCTTTTTATCTATCTATCTATCCATCCGTTTATGAAGCTTTCTGCCATTCCCTCTCTGTCTTCACTCTGCATCCTGTCACATCTCTTTATTTGCCTTCATGTCCTCAGGATGTAACTCATTTGCAACCTGGAAGAAGCAGTCCCAGGTTTAATGACACTCGTGTTGAAAAATGCTCCTTTGCTTGTGTGAAGCTGCGGTATGAGCTGAAAGATACACGAATAATGAAAGCAAATACTCATCTTTGAGTAATCACTGGCTCCTACTTGAGATTATGGCTTTACTGTAGTTAAAAGTTAATTCAGCATCATGACTGACTTTTATTTGAAGGCATTACGTTTGTTTGTGTGCGTGTGTGTGTGTGTGTGTGTGTGTGTGTGTGTGTGTGTGTGTGTGTGTGTGTGTGTGTGTGTGTGTGTGTGTGTGTGTGTGTGTGTGTGTGTGTGTGTGTGCGCGTGTGTACGTGCGTATGTGCGTGACTGCATGATTCAGCACCCAGCAGTCTAGCCACTATCTAATTAGCTAATTTCCATTCATAGTCAGCGTGATTAAATGTTTATATTGTAACTGTCAAAGCGGCACAGTGTTTTTATGTAAAGTTGTTAGCTCTTTCCTCTACAGTATTTGCCTCCCTTTTTGACCAGTCACAATCTCTCTTTATCAAAAGAGAGCTTGAAAATATCTCACACATTTTCATTTCCCCCTTAGATTGCATTGTCATACTCTCATTTGTTTTAATGATACATCAGCTGGTTGCTGATAAGTACTGTATTAACTAGGTTGCGAGTGTCCAACTGAAGTTAAAAAGCATTTGTTGTCTGCTACAGCATACACACAAAAGTACCTGTACCTGTCCCACCAATCAGAGGACACAGTAGTCTCAAACCTTAAGCCAATTCTGGCTCAGTTGGCATCAGTGAGTTATAATATATTATAAATGAGCATGCGCATGTGGTTGAATAAATATTGTGCCGTGGCTATTAAGAAAATATGACATGATATTTGACTTTATCACACTTCCTTACATTACTCTGTTAAGTTGAGCATCTAAATCTGTTGTCTCCATGACTTACTGTTCTGACCCACCAAAGCGATAAAAGTCACTTGGTGTGTGTTTTTCTCTGTGTGTGAGTGCGTGTATGTTGAGTTGGTCCATCTTTCTTGCTGGTATTAACCAGTGTGCCATCTGCTGAGGAGGCGAGGCAAAAGAGCTGACATTTGAAGAACATACTGTAACAGAGCAGGCGAGACCATGGTGGAAAATCCTTAGCGGCTAGGGCAAACATTTAAAGCTGCAACAGTTTATTAACTAATTATTGAAATTCTGTTTCCATGTGACCCAATAAAAAGATGAATAATTAAAACAGAGATTTTATTACTTTGATGTGCAGACAGTCTAATTGCTTCCAAACTAACACCAATACCATTGCTTGACTTGCAATAGTTAAAACCAGACCAATAAAGTTACTTATACATGTTCCTCGCTTTGGTCCATTGATGTCAGCACGCTAATTGAATCCACAATGTCATGTCAGTGGTGTTTTTACAAAAAGCAGCTGAACAGAATGGTTTTGTCCATGGTGTATGTGCGTGCTTACTGTGAAATAATGTTGTCCTTTATACAGTGTGTCAAATGAATTGGATTGCCTTGGTTAACAGGTTGTTTTCGCACACACCGATTACAACAGAGATTTTTTGATTGAGATCTTTTAAAAGCAATGTAACGGATCAATTAAAGTTGAAGCATCAGCAAACACTGACCAGTTCATACATACTAAATATATCATGGGCTGCTGTCCATATTGGTATGTAAACAGATTAAGATTAGTGTGAGTGTTGCCACTGTGCTGATCATCCACATGTTTTCGTGTCTTTGTTAAATGACTTTGGTCGCTGACTTCTTTGTTTTTCTGTGTTTCAGGGTTTCATCGCAATGAGGATATGAAGGCCATTGATGTGCTTCCCATCCTCAAGGAGAAGGTTGCCTTTCTCTCAGGTCAGATATATACAGTAACACTATATATCACTGATATGATAGGATATATTCAGTATACTCTTTAAAAAAAATGCCATCCACATCTTTTATCAGTGAAGAAGATTCATAACCATACCGGAGTTATTCGTTTGCATAATTGCTCTTCAACCGGCTGTGCCAGGTGCTTGCTGTGGTGTTTAAAACTAAAACCTGACTGTTCTTTATAAACAAAGTGATGTTGACCTTGAGCTTAGATAAGCTTGTTAAAACTTCAAACTCTTTACTTGCTTGAAGGACCTCTTGTATCCCTATATTGCTGCAGAGACCTTGTATGGGAGTGGATTTTGTGTCATTCATGTGCTGTTGTGTTTGCATGCTGATGCAAGACAAATTTATCAGAAGAAACGAAAATGTTAGACAAAAGTGGCAAATTTAGTCTCATATAATACGCTCATTTAAATACCAGTCAGAAAGACACCTTTTATAAATGAAGAATGCCATCTTTGGTTGTTAATTTAATTACTACCAAGAGTCCTAAAGTCAAACTCTTAATCAGAATAATAACAGTAACATGTCTCAGCGCTTGTGCTTGAAAGATTTGTTTCAAATGCGAACACTTGCTGTACGCTCTTTTAATGTCACAATATGGCAACTTGAACATCATTTTGTTGAAAATTCACGCTTAATTTCCCACAGCATTTACTTTTTTTTTTTTTTTTTAACTTATTTGAGTGCACTCACTTATTTCTCTGAATGGTTTGTGACTTGTCATGGTGTCGACCTGGCCTTTACCCCAGTAGTGTTAACTGCATTGGCATCTGCATAATTGTAAGTGAGTTGTAGAGTATTTTTCCCTGTACATTAAATGTATTTGTTACCGCAGTATGAAAGGCTATTGCCAGTCTTGTAATCTAACTAATCTGATTCAGTATCATCATGATTAGCTGCAGAAATATTCACAGACAGTACCCCTAGAAATGAATCATCTCTCAGAGAACTGCTGCACTGACTTGTTACATCTTTTTTGGGGTAATATTCTATTTTGTAGTCATAAGTGAATAGAGTAGCATCAGACTAAGCAGCTAAAAGTAAAATAACTGTCTTTGCAAAAGCCATGCTACAGTATGTGAGCCTTATCTACACTGGAAGTAGCTTTTATTTAATGATTTTCTTCTTGTCTGATTTCTTCCCAAAGGTGGCAGAGACAGACGCGGAGGTCCCGTTCTCACCTTCCCAGCACGGAGCAACCACGACAGAATACGACCCGAAGACCTGCGCAGGCTCATAGCCTACCTGGCAACTATTCCCAGGTATGAAATCAGTAAAATAAACCCACACATACAAAAGGGAAGATTCACACTTTTGCAAACTGTGAACATGCACGCAAACTCATGCACTCGCTTCTTATGCAGTCACACTCACCCACATGTCATCACTTTGTCTGTGTCAGACTTTCCCACATTGCTTGGATTTAAAATGATGCAGCTTAACCTGAGGCCACTGAGAGCTGGGATGGTTTTATTTTGGATTCTCTGTGAAGATTCAAACACCTTCCTCCCCACCACTTATTTCCTCCTAACTCTCCAGAAAAAAGCTACTACTCTTTTATCTAGGTTACCACTATTTTAGTTACTCTCCCCTTTTGATTTTGTTACTTAGAGTGGGTCGGTTGTAATTCAACCAAGTGTCATGTAGTCTGGTATTTCTTTCTTCTGTTGGCCTTTCTTTCCTGTTTCTCTGTTTGACTTGTTGTTGTAGTGTCTATAAACTCCTGCAGGAAGCATGTAGCCACAGGATGTCCTTGCAGAGTTGTGTTCACTATGTAGTAGCATGCAAGCTGATGTTCAAGTGTAGAAACACCTTTCCTTCACATTTAACACTTGGCCCCAGGCTGTTCTGTTTGGAGTCAGTTGGGATTAGCTTGGAGGGGCGCTTGCACTCCTCTGTTCTGCTGCTTCTGATCTCCCCTGTGCTGCTCTTTCTAGTCCTTTGCAGGTCTATTACTTTAAATCTTTTTCACAGTGGAGATCAGTTACTGCAAAAATTGAGTCCAGGTTTTTCTTTAGGCTCCTTGTCCTGGTGTCCAGGGCAAAATCAGAAATCCTTAATGTCTGCATATATTTCAGTCAGTAGTAGTCAGTGCGATGCAAATATTTGTATGCTGTGGATCGTTTGCAATTCTTTATTAAAACCCAGGAACAACCTAACTATTAATAAGATGATGACCCCTGGAACAATATCTTTACTTACTTACTTACTTAAAAACTCAAAAAAGAGGCCACATGAAGTCTAAATGATGTAACTAAAGGGCTGCAAGGACTGTGATGCTTTGCTGTTCATTCCTATGCTTTTGTCATGTACTTTTATTTTGCATTAGTTGGTGGCAGACAAAGCTGAATAACTGTTAATCTTTAACTTGAGATAGACCACCACACTGCTTTTTTTCCTCTGTGCCATATTATAGAGTGTATTAAAACCAGACTCAGAGGTGTCGTGGTGGCTCACCTGGTGGAGGGAATAGCAGAGGGTGCAGTTCTTAACGCAGCCACCTGGGTTTGAAATCGGTCCGGACCCAGACATGCTGTGTCACCCCACCCTCTCATTTTCTGTCTGCTCTTCACTGATTTGTAAAACAAAGGCGGCAATGCTAATATAAATATATATATGTAAAAGATAAGTAGCTTACTCTGAATCAGAGCATACTGGTACACAATGACTTCTTGGTCTCAAAAGGCTCAGCTGTTTAGGAGCTGTGTTAAGAGGTTAGAGAGGAAAAGGTCGTCATTCATCCACTTTGAGGTGCAGTAGGATCCAAGTGTCACTAACTCAGAAGGAGGTCAGCTTATTCTCCTCAGCTTGATTTGTCCTTCTCATGTCTAAATATTTCGTCTGTCTTTCTCCTTTTTCTGTTAAATCTGCCTCTCCCTCCCTCTCTCTCTCTCTCTCTCTCTCTCTCTCTCTCTCTCTCTCTCTCTCTCTCCTCACCCTCCTCTACACTGTTTTTCTCTACCCATTTGGCTGCCGATCTGTTTTCAGAGAGTGAGGTCAGAGTGAGTTAGAGCAGGAGGCCCTGCGTCTGTTTCTGTCTCCTAGCTAGACACATTCAGATTAAAGCCTTTAACACTGAGAAACAACCTTTTATGGACTTATACAGCAGCAGGACTCCTGGTAAGCAGCAGTGGAAATTTCAACGGTTGAATGTTTTACCTATTTTTTCTTTTTTCCTCTCCAGATGCTCTGGAGATTTGCATGGGATCGTTTGACTTTAAATCTTTTTGGCACATTTGCTGTTTTAACAGACCTTTTACACAATTGAGTCTTTTTTTTGGTTCTTTATGGTGTTACAGAAATAGTTAAAATGATGTGACTCAGTAGTGTGACATTGTTTCAGCTCATTCAGGTTTGGTCAGTGTCATATCAATCACATCTGACTGATTTGATTTGGTGCTTTTATGGTCGCTTGTTTATACTCTCCCCTAAGATGCTCTAACGGCTTCCTGTTAGCATAATCATTTTCACGTGTGTTAATTTGCTCTTTATCATGGGATCTGACCTCTTTATTCATGTTTTCTGCAGTGAGGAAGTGGCCAGACATGGCTTCACAGTCATTGTGGACATGCGTGGTTCTAAGTGGGACAGCATCAAGCCTCTGCTAAAGATCCTTCAGGAGTCTTTTCCTTCTTGTATCCACGTTGCTCTCATCATCAAGCCAGACAACTTCTGGCAGAAGCAGAGGACCAACTTTGGCAGCTCCAAGTTTGAATTTGAGGTGGGTGAAACTCTACATAAGTTAACTACTTGTAATACACAAAACTAATCCTTTTAACACTTAATCGTGAGTTTTATTTTTGTGGATGTTGTACATGAACAATTAGTGTTATAATATCTTTTGAGCTTACGTGTTTATGATGCTTTATTGTTTTCTACATGAGCTGGAGATGTTGGTGGTATTCATTGCATGAATATATATTTCAATATTAACAATTTGCAGTAAGCTATTAGAGCTTTTGTTAATTTAGCATAGCCATCGGTCTCAATTTATCAGCTCTAATTGGACTGCTGCTCGGTGACAGTGGCTCTGCTCTGTCCCGTGTGGGCATGTGGTGCTGGTATATTTAGTCCTGACCCAGTTACTATGGAAACAGGGTATATAGGACATGGCGAAGCATTTCATCCCAACAGTAGTGAGTTGGGTTTGGACAAGCCACTTGTTGTTTTTTTATGATCTCAAACATGTACTGTGAGTGAGCAGAACACAATCATAACCAGGGGGTCACTGGTTGGAGTCTCTGGCTGCCTGCCTCTAGATGGGGGAAATGATCAAGATTTATTCCCCTCTTCCTTACTGTTGAGTTTTCACTACTTCTGCTCATTATCCAGCAGTACAAGGTGATGTTTTTATAGCGCAGCTCCCTGCTCTCTGTTTGTAGGTTCACCACTCCACATACAATTACTCTTGTAAGTGTGTCTTAGTTTGCTTGCAGTTTAAAGGAAGCTAAAAATGAAGCTGTTATTATAGCATCTATACAGGAGAGTACTCAGTCAGACTCCAGCCCCAATTCTGTTTTTTAGTGAATGGTTTCAGTTTCTGTTTTTACTACCTAAGAGTTTACATCCATGTGTTTCCATCTTATTAATGATAACATGAATGCTCTTTAAAATGTATGGAATGTTTTTTTTCTTGGTCACCCCACCTATCTAAACAGAAGACATGTGGAGCCACTGACTCTGCACATTCTTTTCATAATCTAGGTTTAAGAGTGGGAAATATTATGACGAGTTAACATTTGATTAGTTTAGAATATAAAGATGATGATGACTGATGATCATTAAATTGTGGTCTGTCCTCCTCTTGTCCTATCTTTTTCACTTCTTTCCCATGCCTCGCTTCACCATATTGATCTCTTTATTGTTACTTCCTTCTTTTGTCCATTTGTCCCACATACAACGGCACGCAACAGACGGTGATGGTTTCCTTAGAGGGTTTATCCAAGATTGTGGACCCGTCCCAGCTGACAGCTGACTTTGAGGGCAGCTTAGAGTACAACCATGATGACTGGATTGAGGTTTGGATACTTTCTCTTTTTGTCTTTTTTTTGGTCTTTTGTCAGCCCTTGACTTTAGGCTTTTTGTGTTTGATTAAGAAAACAGCTGCTCCTCTCAGCAGGACTTTATAAGGCTTTATAAGTCTTGTGTTTTACCAACACTTAATTAACTAATGTTCAGTGGTATTCACATTTAGGAAAATGCAGGTCACTTTTTACTGTCATTTCAGGTGCGGCTGTCATTTGAGACCTTTGCCAGCGATGCAGCGCGGGCCCTGGCACGCCTTGAGGAGCTCCAGGACACCTTGTCCCAGCGTGATCTCCCGCGGGACTTGGAGGGCGCTCGGAGGCTCATGGAAGAACATGCAGCGCTGAAGAAAAGGGCCACTAAGGCATCTGTGGAGGAGCTGGACGGGCAAGGACGAAGGCTGCTGCAAAGGCTACAGTCACAAACTGCAGGAGGGGGAAGTAGCGGTGAAAGCGGGTACGGTAACCGCACTGGTGGGGCCAGTGGAGATTCCAACGACCATCATCATGGGTTCCATACACATGCGGACGCACACAACTTAGTAGCTAAGGTGACCGGTTTGTTGGATAAGCTGCATGGGACTCGCCAGAATTTGCAGCAGCTGTGGCACATGAGGAAGCTGAAGCTGGACCAGTGTTTCCAGCTGCGCCTGTTTGAACAAGACGCAGAGAAGGTCAGAGTGCTATTCTGTTCTATTCCCCATACCACACACATGAGGACTGAAACCATGTAGAGGATAAGGTTAGAGGGCTCCTCATACCCTCCTTATGTTCTTGCCCCTTTATGCCTGTATTATAATATTTGCCTGTGTACATACTAGGTGTACACATAGGTATTTCAGGCCACACAGGAGCTAATCTGATGTATGAGCATGCATGCGTGCATGCCAGTCTTAGCTGGATATTTGAAAACATTACATTAATCCAGACATTTAAGTCCTCAGATCAACTTTCATCCCCATGTAGGCCAGATTAGTGAGGCTGTGTATGTATGTAGTAGTAAAAGCCTAACAGATGAGTGCAGTGGTAGACTGAAACTACTGGCCAGTGTTGACAGAAGGCCATTGTACAATATCCCAATAATGCAAATTCTTATGTTTTGACTAACTTTGGTTTTACAATTTTGATTTATTTGGTCATGTAAGATTGAGGTGTTATCTGAGCTGTGTGTTTGTGTGCACTGAAACAGCGAGTAAATGAATGTGTGTGATTGTTTCAGGAGAGTATGATGTTGCATGTCTGGAGCTGGGAAATGTAGCTGTTTGAACTGTGCAGAGCTGGAGGCAAATGCAGAGGCCGACTATGGAAAGTGCCAGAACTGTAATTAAACACTACTTTTCCATACACCAAACATGTAGAGAGAGAAAGAACACACTCCCAAACAAATGAAGGGTAAAGTGCAATGGACACCACACACACACACACACACACAAGCACAGCTTGTTCTTTGTTCCCACTTATTACAGAGGAGCTTCATGATGACTTGCCTCCAGAAGTCAGTGCAGTGATGAGCGATGAAAGGTTTTGGTTAATTACAAACACAAAACAGCAGGCCCGCCCTCTCTTATTCTCACTGCTGCTGTGAGTAAACACGAGATGGAAAGACCCTTTTCATGCACTATAAAACTCTTATTTTCTCCCCCTCTTCCATGTTTAGATGTTTGACTGGATCATGCACAACAAGGGGCTTTTTCTCACCAGTTACACAGAGATCGGAGGGAACCACCAGCATGCTGTCGAGCTGCAGACCCAGCACAACCACTTTGCTATGAACTGCATGGTAAGACATTGTCTTTGTCTCTGTTGTGCACACACACACGCATAGAAACACACTCACACACCAGCAATGCAGTCACAAACGATCATCATTGCTGTCATTCACAGTAACAAGCTAAGGCCTCCCACCCCTGTACAAGCATCACACACTCAAACATGCACCTCTTCTTTTTCACAGCCTTTATCCTACAGCCCCTTGGGCTGCGACTCGCTGTAGGCTGATATTTTCTGTCCTGCCTCTGTCTCTGTTATATTATTCAGCTGTTTTCCACTCTGCCTCAACTCTGCCCCCCTTGTCAAGTCTTGTCACCATGCTGGTCCCATAATTGACCCATATTACCTCCCTGCCCCTCCCATAGCTGTGTGCTGCTCTCTGCTGCTCTGCTCCACAACCCTTCCCTGCCCTCCTGTACCTTACTGAAGTCTGTGGAGCTGTGCTGCTTACTAATAAGTGCAGCTGAGGACATTATACTGTATTGACTCTGCAGTCTCACAGTGCTCTGCTCTGCTAGTTCCTTCAACCCCTCATGGTCTTGCTAACTAAAAACCATCAAACCCTGACCCTTCCACCCTTTCCCTTACATTTTATTTTTTTTTATCACAATTGATCAATGACGGTCACATTGCAACATAATCCTGTATGATTCCAGTCCACTTGATCTAAGCCTGAGTCGATATCGAGTCGATATCTCTCAAGGATGTATGAAAATAGATTTAGACTAAAATTTGCTTCATAGCTATTAAAACTTAAATAAAACACTTGTGTTCAGCCCATTACCTCTAATCTGGAGAAAAACAACCCAACTGTTAGAGAAGAAAATGTGTTGAATCACATTTTTTTTCCTTTTACTTTTTATTACTGTGACAAAAGTGTGGTGAAGGGACAGTGGGACCATGGCCTAAATCCTCCCACTGACGGTGTCACAAATCACTGGTGTTGGGAACCATGTGCAATGAGCGTTGTCAACATGAGGGCCCAGGGGCAGCTTCAGTGACCACCCGAAGCCAGTTGTGTCAGCATTGCAGTTGAGATGAACCAATAACCCCCTGAGACAACAGTAGCGGAAAATACAGATGGAACTGCAGTATAAACTCAAATGTATATTCACAGCACTCACACACAGTTGTGGTACACTCAGAGGGACCTCCGCCCCCTCCACCTATTCTTCCACAGGAAGCAGCGTTTCCCCTTCCTGTTGCCTCCATGGCTGAATGGAAATTCATAGTATTGTGGTGTGTGTATGTGTTTATGTGCGTTCATGTAGATATACTGCCTGTGTCCTTTTGTGTCTGTGTGTGTTCTCAGTATATCTAAAAAATTATGAGGAGCAAGGTCAAACAACACATTTACCTGTACATGTTTGCTGGTTTCCACTGATACATAAATACTGGCACCACATGTTTTAAGAGTTGTTATTATATTGCTTCATTATATCGCAATAGTTTGCATTATCAACTTAAAGTCATTATTTTAGTCATTTAACTAAATGTTAGTGATGCCTGTTTGCAGTTATGCAAGGGATAGTGTGTCATGCACAGGACAATAGATGGAGTTATGTTAATGTTATGCCCCCTATGGGGTGCACTTAACAAATGCAGTTTGGGAACAAAAATGTTTTTTTTATTATTAAATTGAACCTTTGCAATTATTATAAAAACGGGGCATTGTTTTTTATTGCACGTTTGATTAGATTTGTCATTAATGAACTGAAATGATGAATCCACAGGTTAATGACATAAAGTATATCAAAATAGATTGTGTAGTGTATAGAGATATATGTATATTAACTAATTTCCCCCCACTGCTATTCTATTCTATAAAATCACAATATCCGGTCTGATGGTTTTCAATGATTGAAAACCATTTATGAGTGGATTTCTGTAAATCTCTGAAAAGCAGGAACAAATGGCAGACATACAGCATAATGTATACAAAATAATCCCAAAAATATGCTCTAAGAAATAATAAACAAATTATAACATAGTTATGGATATGTGACCTCAACACGTGATTGTCCCTTTACATTGTAGATGCATTTTGAGGGAAAGGGAAAGGTGCGATTGTGCAATTCCAGGAAAACAGGATGCTGCATTGTTCATCTCTCTGTGTCTTGCGGTGCAGATGGAACGATTTCCCTTTGATTTGTCCCTATGAAGGCAAATAGAAGTTGTTAATTGAGATTATGCCATACGCTATGCATATATGTGTGCACATGTGAACAAATAGACACACAGATCTACTCCTCACCTCAAGCACTTCATTATTTAAAATCAACAGATCGTGCCCATTAGAACAATTATAGTCCTCTGTGAGGGAAACCTGGTATGTAGAACTGAAGAGGTACATGCCTGTAAAGATGAACAACAGTTTAGTTTCACTTGGCTTTTATGAAACATTAAATCAAGGATTGGTGCTGTTTCTTTAGTAGCTTTTGTCATTTTATTATTATTTTTTGCAAATATTGTTAAAAAGCAATCACTCTGGTTTATAGGGTGTTAACATGTATCCCGTCCAATGACTACCCACCCATTTGGTTTTTCAAGTTGTTGTTTTCCTCACGTAGTTTGGCAACTTTCATACGAAGCTCAAATAAGCTGTGATCTGTTATCAAAGAGGCAAAGTATGAAATACACAATCACATACACAATTCATGCATGCACATATATTTTTTTAACCTTTCCTTTTTTCAACTGGTCCAGCTGCTGGACACTAGTACTAAGCAGAGCTTTCACGGACAGCTATTACTATCAAAAGTTACATGAATATGAGCATGTACTAAATGTAAATATCTACTGTAAGACTAATGGTCAAACTTTTTGTTATTGTGGTAATTTTTAAAAGAAGTAACAATCATCAGTAGAGTTTATCCCTGAAACTTTCAAAATCTCCCCCTATTTCCAAAGAAGTGTTGCAGTCCTGCAATGTAATGCATCTTTGAAAATGTTATGTCCAAATTTCAAAGGGGCTAACAATCAAAAATTGCTAATTTGTCATAAATTAAGTGAAACTCCCCCAAACTGATGGTGTGTGTTAAAGGGTTACACTTCAATACATGACAACACAAGATTACTTTAAGTGGACTGCATCTATATAATCATACATAGATATAGATGTATGTAAATATACGCAGAACACTTTTATGCAGGTTTTGTCAAATCTGTTTTCGCTTCTGGTGAAATGTCTTCTGCTCATTTTTAAGGTTGTGATTTCATAAAAGAAAGTTCACACTCACAGTAGAAGTTCATTCCGATTATCCCTCCGAGCAACAGAATACACAGAATCACCAGACACACAGTAGAACGCCTGAAGAAAGCTGATCAGAAGATAATATAATGTTGTTGTTACCATTATGACTTGCTAGTGTTTCATGTGTCTGCATTTACTGCATCTATATCATTCTAATTTCAGCATGTACCTTACCTAAGTGGGATTGTTGCTTCATTCCTTGTCTCCGGTTTGCATTCAGCGGAGGGCGTTTGATAGTGACGTATCTGTCGGGTTGCGTGCAGATGGAGGGTCGAGCAGTGTTTGGGCTTTGAGTGTTTTGCAGTGGTCTCATAGTTGCAACTTTCTCTTTTTTCGGCTCTTCTTTCTTCTGTTCTCTTGAATCAGGGCCTGATTCACTTCCTCCTGCATTCTCTTTTCCTCTGAAATCAAGGCCAAGTGTATCTCCATTTTCATAAATATCGTCATGTTCCAACCATTCGTCAGCATCCATTGTCATGTATTCATCATCAGCACCTTCAGCTATTACAGGTCCTGCCATTGTGAAATTGTCTCTCAGTCTGTATGTGGCAGTGTGTTATATATGCAGATACGGATAGCTGTTGATACTAATGTCTTAGCAGGAAGGAGTTTTTTTTAATGGGAGGGACTTCACAGGACCACAGAATTTTAATTTGTTTCGATGGAAGTATTGGACAGAATAGTCACACGCTAAGGCAGCATCTCCGCCTCTAAGCAACCTTGGCTTATTACGTCTTGCATGTGTAACTACAGATTTAGTTTTAAAAAGAAACATATTTGATTGCAAAGTGAGTGGAATTACCAAGTGACAAATAAAAATACAGGTTCAACTCTTGGCATTGCTGCTGGGTAAATAAAAGGCTTGATTGTGTTCTGTAATGGCTGAGGTCTCTGGCAGGTGTTGTTATAATGATTTATGGAACATCACACTCTGTATACTATTACATTTATAAAGTATCGTGAAACTTTAATGATCCTTGTGGGAGAAATTGGTAATTTCAGTAGCAAACTGGAACAGATCATAAAAACCAAAAAAAAATCCCAAATGCGTGCACAATACAGGTTATTGAAGCCACACCAGTGATACTTTTAGCACCCCAGCATGCTATGTAGAATTAAAATGGAAAAACACTGGAACAGTCCTGAAGGCATGGAGATGATTTGCGTTTAGTTTGTTTACAGAAGATATTTTGCAGAGATTAGAAATAGTCCAAGTAAAAGTGGGAGAGCTCTGTGTTGTGGAAGTGATCTGTGAGATAAGAAGTCTACCAGTAAACAGTGACAATTATTCAAAGCTGTGGTTTGCGTTGTCAGGGCGACTTGTCCTGGCAGGAGAATTAGACATGCAGAGTTTTACAAAAAGACTAGCAAAGCACTGTGCAAATCTTAAGGTCAAAAGTGAATTTTGTGTAGTACTGACACACATTAATATTGATGTTGAGGTTTGAGTGATGTTAGGGTTAAGTTAGCGTTTCATTTTTATTCCCTATGCCTTCTGCAAATGCATCCTATTAATGGGTATATGCTGTACAAATAGGTTCACTCTCAGTGTTCATCAGATGGTTGGATGGGAAAAAATCCAACTATTCTAAATCAGCAGCGGTGTGTTTTTTTCATCAGTGAAACCCCTGAGTTCAGTTAAGTAATTGAAGATGATTAATTTCTGGGTCAACAGTGTTTTCCCTCTTTTCCTCCACTGTCTCTCTCTCTCTCTTTCACTTTTTCTCTCTCTCACTTGCCCCATGCCCCATCATCGGGTTTGAATTAGGAATTGCCTCTCACTATCTATGCCACACCCCTCCCCCTCTCTGTCCATCAGTTCTGGATTAAGACTTTACCACCCAGCGTGTTTGAGTACTCCAGCCTCTGTTATTTAATCTATTTCATAATGTCCTGCAGATGGCTCGAAGGCCTTCAGGCTTATTGGTTGTGACTGGGTGTGTGTTCTCCTTGAGGCCAGTTTGTGAGTCTGTCCTTTTGAAAAAATTGTCACACTTTCCTATGGTAAAATACCACATATGATCTATCGTAGCTTGCAGATCATTTTTCTGTTAAGTTTGATTTGTGTCTTTATAGAAAACTATAATAAGATTACTGTAGTTCTACAGTGCACTGCTGATCTTTTGTGTATCACACTTACCCACTGCTGTGTATTCAAGAGCACTTGCACCCCCTTTATTTCTCATGTTAGCCATATTTCTAGGCACACCAGTGTCTCTATTATCCTCAAGTCAACACCAGACTTAATCTAGTGCCTTTGATGTCCCAGTGTCAAGATTTTCCTGGATTTTGGACAGTAGGGAATGTCTCTACAAGGTTTGCATGTCATAACTCCTACAAGTAAAACTAACGCTATTTCCACCCCTTTTTAAATCCCAATTTCAGGAAAAGACACCGTCAAAAACATCCCAAAGCCTCACAGCTTGATCAGACCTCATGATTTGTGTTTCTAGAATCGCTCTTACCGAGACCCTGCCTTTGTCTGAGGGCTGTAGCTGATGCTCGGTTCATCTTTGCTCCCCGTTGTGATTGAAACAAGCAAACTAAGAGCCATAATAGGCTCCAGGAGCAGTAATTGAATAGAATAATAACAGGCTGTTAACACAGTTGTTAATTAGCGTGTGCCGATCCGTGGCTATCTACACAAAACAGCTTGGAGCCCATATATTAAAAAGGACTGAAAGATTAAGAGGCAAATGGGTTCCTTTTCATCATTCACATGAGGCATGCCTTCCAAGTGAATGACTTTTTAATGTCCGCAAGGGTGTGTGTGTTTGTGTGCACATGTGTGAAGGGATACCTTATGACGAGGCTGCATGTATTGACTCCCCTAGAACTCACATGTATGTTAATGTCATTATGGCTGCTATATTTCATAAACACACTTAAATTGGTTTGCAGAAATACAGCCAATCTTATCTGTTTGAAAACATAGTTGCAGCTTCATGCGTCATGGCACCCAAAATGAAACCACAACAGTACTTTAACTGGCAGCCTGTTAATTTACCTGACTGGAATGGATTATTATTAACCTTACATAGAAAAACATTGTTTATATGAGTCAGCAGAGCCTCGGGTCAGCTGTATTCAGATTCAAACTTTGTTAGCACACAGTAGTTTTCACTTTGTGTGGCTGAACTTAACAAATGGAGGAATATACAGTCAAGAACTTAACAAATGAAGTAATATATAGTATCTTATTCAAATAAACTTTATATTAATCTGTGCCATCTTTGCTTCTCTGTCTCTCCTTAAACACAGAATGTGTATGTGAACATCAATCGGATCATGTCAGTAGGGAATCGGCTCCTGGAGTCAGGCCACTACGCCTCCCAGCAGATCCAGCAGATCTCAGGACAGCTAGAGCAGGAGTGGAAGGCCTTCGCTGCAGCGCTGGATGAACGCAGCACGCTGCTGGAAATGTCCGCCAGCTTCCACCAGAAAGCAGACCAGGTACAGACACGAAATACTGATACTGAAAATCCAGTACTGGTCTGATGACGTCAACAGACTTCAGTGTCATTTGTGCTTTCATGAATAGTTTAATATCCAAACCTTATTATAGTTTTATATATATTTCAAGAGAAAGAGACTCAAGAAAAAAAATATATTTTTCCTCCACTACACTTTACGCTGGGGTTGCTTTACCCCTAACAGACCTAATAGACCATTTAAATGATCAATACTGCTCTCCATTGTTTTGCTTACGGTTGCAGTAACAATGCATTAGTTAGTTGGTGACAACTGTTGTTTGCTGAGTGGCTTATTTCTGCACAGACTTTAATGCTCAAGACTTCCTTGTACAGCTATTGATATTTCGTTGTCGATATTAGCGGACAGAGCAGCATTACAGACATGATATTGTGACAGAAAGCATGTTGTTCCTTTAGAGCCTCGAGTCAAGCTGCAGAGAAATACACCTGCCTCCATGCTGCCCTTCCCATAACAGAACAATTGCTTTTCAATCATTATTCTATTTAAGCTGTCTTTGTTGAACTCTCCAGTACATGAGTAAAGTGGAGCCGTGGTGTAAGGCATGTGGTGAAGGAGAGCTGCCCTCTGAACTCCAGGATCTGGAAGACACAATCCACCATCACCAGGGACTATATGAGCACATCACCACTGCATACTCCGAGGTCAGTGCACACATTTATGCGCACACACACACACACATGCACACACAAGTGAGCATGCACAACACAAAGGTTTATGTAAATATCAATGCAAAATGTGACTGGTAATTATCCAAATCATGTATTCAAAATCTACACTCACAATGGAATACAATACAAAATCTACAATACAAACTCTCCATGATCCATCCATTTGTGTTTGAGTTTTATTTATTTATACAAATTAAAATCAAACAAATGACAGAAAAACAGCAATGGAATTTGACATAATATAATAATAATAATACATTTTATTTTTAGGGCGCCTTTCAAAGCTCACAAGGTCGCCGTACAGAATACAAATAAAACATACAATATAATAGATAAAACAGGTGTAAAACAGGTTTATAAAACAATATTCAAAATTATTTACTTGACAGGAAAAACTAATTTGGAAATACTTAACAGAGGTAGTAGTCCTTTTTAGTGACAGTGGTAATTCTATAAATTAGTACTACTATATATTATCCCGATTTTTGTGATGATAAAAATAAGATGACTGTGTTGTCGAGTCTTTTTGCCAAATTTGTAGTCATACCAATAGATTTTGTTATTTTTTACTAACATAGTCAATGTGTTCTTTCCATCTTTCTGTTAGCCGCTGACTCTTGAGACATTTATACATACTTGATTAATTTTTCATAAATGTTAAACTACATGTCACATTTTACAGGTAAGCCAGGATGGGAAGTCTCTTTTGGACAAACTCCAGCGACCTTTGACCCCAGGAAGTGCTGATTCATTGATGGCATCCGCTAACTACTCCAAGGCAGTGCACCACGTCCTGGACATCATCCATGAGGTGCTCCATCACCAGAGGCAGCTGGAAAACATCTGGCAGCATCGCAAAGTCCGTCTGCACCAACGGCTGCAGTTGTGTGTCTTTCAGCAGGATGTACAGCAAGTAAGAGACACGTACAGACATACAGAGCAAAGTGAAGTCCAACTACAAGCAGACCTGCATACACAATAAATACTTCAGTAAAGACTGAAGAAAGCGCTGTTCCGTCTTGCCCCTATGTTCCATTTAATTACACTGCACAGCCGTCTATACCGAGTCCATTAGGTAATGTAAAGCACTACCAAGGTACGGACCTATCCTTCCAAAAATGTTTACTGCAATTAATCAACTTCTTTAGCACTTCACACGGCTTGTCATGTGGCAGTAAATTCAGTTTGTAAAACAGTGTTTTCCGATAGTTGAGTGCAGCTGGTATTGCCATAAAAGTACATTTTTACTAGCAACAGTACACGCACAACAGTAGTAAGCACAAGTAAATTTATAATCTATAAGTATCCTTAATGAATTCAAATGAGGAAACTGTTCTATTGTGCAAACATTTGGCAGCAAAGTGAATAACAACACATACGTTAAGTGTAGCTTTCCAACCATTTTTAATACTCATGGAGATCCGAGAAAACTTTGTTGTTTTACAGAGGGATATTCTTCAAGCATTCCATACTGGATAGCAGAGGGTGTGATGTGAAGACTTAAGATTATCAGCTTCAGCTTCTTCAAAGCCTTTTTTTCACTTCCTCTTGGGTTTTCAGAATGAGAGTCTCTATCTCTCTGGCTGACTGTCTGGATGGCAAAGCTCTTAGATCAAAACTACCGAGTTGGTGTATAGTGTCGGCTATGGGTTTCTGCCCTTGGGCATGAACTCCTCTGCCGCTTTGCCCCCTCCCTCCTTCTCCCTCTCTCTCTCTCGTCTTCCCTCTCTTCCATCGACTCTTTCATTTACCCATTTCTTGGTAGTAGTTTCCATGGTGATGCAATTTACTGTCACATGAAGTGTCGAGGGCATTGTGCACGCCTTCATATGTGTTTGTCCTATGAAAATATTCTCTCAGAGACCTTGAAAGCATCATGGAAATCCCTTTCATTACCCCACATAGAAACAGATGAAGTATGGCCATCTGTTTAATAGATAATAAGGTAATTATGTACAAAGATTTATAGCTAATCTCATCCACAGTGGAAATGTTGACACTTAGCACTCCTCTGGATTTCCTATGAGGCAAAATCTAATTGTCCACACTTGTATAATTTAAACACAACAGACTGCTGATGGAGAAAAAGAGTAAAGAAAGAGGGAATCTGCAGAGAGGTAGAGTGTGTGAGGGATGGAGAAAGATGTCATCTTTAGACTGCTGTAAATCCAATGTGATCTGAACAGTCATTCCAGTCAATTGCACCCCCTACTGCTCAGAACTTTATACTGCATTCTCAATGTACAGTTACTCTGTGTAGTTGTTCATATTTAAACTATGTGCATATGTTGTATTTGTGTGTGTGTGTGTGTGTGTGTGTGTGTGTGTGTTTTAAGGTGCTGGACTGGATAGAAAACCATGGTGAGGCCTTCCTCAGTAAACACACTGGTGTTGGGAAGTCTTTGCACAGAGCCAGGGCTCTGCAGAAGAGACATGAAGACTTTGAAGAGGTTGCGCAGGTGAGTTTTAAAAGTGATGCATTTGGAAAAAAGTTCAGTTTAAAGTGTTAAAGCAAAAGCAAATCTTCTTCTTGTGACATACCTTTTCTTCAAGGCATCAAGTGTGCATTTTTAATATGAAAAAAAACTTCCATTCCATTATTCAAACTTTAGTCAAATAAAATGTAAAGTCATATTTCAGATAACAGAAAATCTTAATAGATCTAGGTTTGATATTTCTGTACTGTCTTAGACCATTCCAAAACTAACAAGATTTCAGCACAGCTCCAGAGACTGAAGAGCAGTTGGCTATAATATTCGAATGTATGAAATACTGCACTCTCGTTTTAAAATATACTTAATGTGAACATTTCAGAACACCTACACCAATGCTGACAAGTTGCTGGAGGCAGCAGAGCAGCTGGCGCAGACTGGAGAGTGTGACCCAGAGGAAATTTACCAGGCTGCCCACCAGCTAGAGGATCGCATCCAGGACTTTGTGCGCCGTGTTGAGCAGCGTAAAGTCCTATTGGACATGTCTGTTGCCTTCCATACACATGTCAAAGAGGTGTGTATTTCCTCTCTTCTCCTCTCCAGAAGCTAAAGCTAGTAATACTGTATAAAGTCAGAGGCTAAAAGAGGTAGAGGGTTATCGATTTACATCACACCAGGAAAATTATATCTTTGTCCAAGATCAACACTCTGCGGTACAATGGCAGAGGGATGTGATATTCTTTAATAATGGTTACCAATTTTAGACCAGGTCTAACAACGACAGTGTCAATGTAAGGAGCATTTTCTATATCTCTACAGAAGTCTATATCGCTACAATCAGAGCTGCAGCTATTACTATGAAATAAAAACACAATTAACTAGAAAGCACCCAGAGAGCAGATACCTCCACCTCGGGCTGCAAGATCCCTTAAAGGTGTTATTTTGAAAACAAACTATCTTAGGTAATCTTCAGTCTGAAAATCATCACATAGTGATATTAATTCTAGTAATTAGCCACTATTATCTCTGTACATACATAAATTTATCATATTTCTGTTGCGCAACCTATTGGGTAAATGTCATAAAATTTGCATTGTCATTTTGATTTTGCCACATTTTCTGTGTTCATTTGTTATTGCAGTTTGTCTAATGGGTCACACTTTCAAAAATAATTTTGTCTGTGTGCATAATTGCTCAAAATGTTCCTGTCAGTCACAATGTTCTCCCTCTGCACACATCTGTACTTCCCTTTCCCTCAGTATTTGTACTTGTGTTTACACAGATTTAAGGCAATCTGCCTCAGTCTGTATTCTACTATGATAATGACAATCATGTCTTTAATTTTCTTTGTTATTATCCACATTATTCCTTTAACAAATGAATGAAATACACACAAACTACACAGGACAGGAATCTGCACATGCTGTGTGGATGTGGTGCCACTCTTTGCACACCCTCACAGTGTATAGTAATATGAACGTTATGCACGGCACATCTTTGACTGTCAAAATTAACCTCTCCACACTGACATAGCACTGTGTTTTGCATGTGTTAACATGACATCCTGTTTACATAGACTCATAGAGACAGTCAGAGCCATGGTGTTATTAATGAAGCTAGTCTTTAATGTCCATATGGACTAATCTCCTTCATCCCATCTGTCAGCTCACACTGGTGCAAGTCACAGTGTGTGTGTGTGTGTGTGTGTGTGTGTATGCCTGTCCGCGCATGTCCTTCTGTGTGTATGTGTGCACAAGTGAATGTTTGAATCTCTCCTGCCCATCTCCTTTTCTAGTTCTGTAGAAGCTTTTGGATGCAGTCCAACATGTTGAAAAGCAACAAACAGTTTACTGTGGCGAGCATGAACTAGATTGGAAGAGAGGAGATTCATCTGTACTGATATTCATGAAGTACACAGATGCAGCCACTCCAAATGAAAGGCATTATGTCTTAGTGATATCCAAATTATTAATAAGTCTACATTAATGTCAAAAACTAAAAAGACAACCTACTGGGATGCGTAGTTGGCAAAAGTGGGCTATGACTTAGGATCAGAAAATGTCTCTAGCATGTTGTACTGAGTGTATGGCACACTACAGATGACAGCACACATTGCTGAAAATCAAAGCTAATTTAGCATAACCTAAACAAAAATACGCTGCCCCCAGGCTTTAATAAAACACACTTTGTGTTACCACAAAGCTTACTCAGCCATTGAGATATTTGGTTGCCAAACAACTGTGTGAATAGATGTCGGTTATAATGCAAGATACAGTATTACAGTAGTTACTTGATATGAACAATACCAAAGGTAGATGTTTTTTTGAGAAGGCAATGTGGGTGTTAGACAAACCCTGGGTGCCATGGTCTCTCCCCTGCAGCCTGGATTTTGTGCCAGGGCTTTAGTACGCTGAGCCAATTCACCCAGATGGCTAATCTGTTACAAAGATGACCATTCACAAAACACCAGCTTTGAGCAGAACCGGTTGGATTTGATTTCTGTCTCCCATCTTCTGCCTGTCCATTTGGCAGCTTGACTATGGATCTTTACATGTGTGTTTAACTCACAGCGCTCTGGTTATCTGCCCCAACTCCTTCAGCATGTGTATTCTGTTCACAGCAAGCCTGTTTGGTTGCTCCCTGCTTTTTTCTCTTCTCATGAAATTGTACACTACACGATGGCGCATTTTAACTGGCTTGGCTTTCCTGTCAATCACTATAAGCTCTGGACGTGGTTGGAGGAGCTTCAGAAGGAACTGCTGGATGATGTGTACGCAGAGTCGGTGGAAGCAGTGCAGGACCTGATCAAGCGTTTCGGCCAGCAGCAACAGACCACCCTGCAGGCAACTGTCAATGTCATTAAAGAGGGAGAGGACCTCATACAACAGCTCAGGTGCCACTTATTAATGCTGATTTACTAATATCTGTAATCTATAATGTGCACTAGGACACGATCTGATAAACATATACAAACATACTCTCTTGATTTAAGTTTTATATAGAAGTGGTTAGAAGATATACTAAATAAACTCTGCAAAGGAGAAAGGAATAATTCAGAAGAAAAAAAAACATTTTTCTTGGATTTGTCTCCTTGGGAGCACAAGTCTGACTGTACCTCTGACTCCCCTGTGTTTGACCTCTCCCCACAGAGACTCTGCCATCTCGAGCAACAAGACTCCCCACAACAGCTCCATGGCCCACATCGAGAGCGTGCTGCAGCAGCTGGACGAGGCCCAGGGCCAGATGGAGGAGCTGTTCCAGGAAAGAAAGATCAAACTGGAGCTCTTCCTCCAACTCCGCATTTTTGAGAGGGACGCCATCGATGTGAGTAGGCGAGAGATGGAGGCTTAGTGTATGATGAATATTTATTTTTGCTTTATCCTGCAATGTTCATGCAAAAGTACGAGTGAGAATGAGAGTAAGAGTAGTAGATGGAGTGTGAGGGATGCACAGTTAAAAAAGAGCAAGAAAGAAGTGGGAGTGGAAATGAAAAATATCAGTGGCGGACCAGAATTTTTAAACAGGAAGAAGGTGGGGGATGAAAGGAAAAAACTGAGGTGTAAAGCGGGCCAAAGGTGTTTATGCTCTATAAGAAAGCAAGAGGAAAAGTGGAGGGGGAAATAAAAGAATAAGCTGAGAAAAGGGGGATGACAGATATTAATGTACCATATAAACCCTTTTTTTTATCTTAATGGCTTAGTAGTCTTTTTTTCCTTAAATGCAAAAAGATAAGTTACATGTGGCAAAGGATACACTGGAAGACCAAAATGACTGTGACTCTGAGCTGATGGACCGTTACGCCGTAAAAGGGAGATTCAGTCCTGTAGCGAGGATCCCTGCTGGTTCAAAGCTTGGTTGAATTCGCAGCGATACTCTCACATGTGCTGCATTTAAAAAGTATTTAGTTCCACTTGACGCATCTCATCCACTGACTCATTCCAATTTTGTATCCACCTCCCCAACCAGCAATTGGCTACATTGTATCCGCTAATTCCTTAACATCCCACTGTGAGAATGAATGCCTTTCTCAGCTCGTGCTCAGATATGATAACTGCTCCTTTCAAATGCTATTTTGTTTTTTTGGCGATGTTTATCATGGCTGTCGATTCAGATTTCTCGAGTCACACTGTGTTGACAGATGAATTACACATTGGAAGCAAGAGCTTAGAGCAGAGATACGGGCTCATATTCATGGGGATAGAGTAAGTAAAAAAGAAGGTTCGTGGAAAGTAATCATGGCAGACATAATAATTCAAAGTGCCTGTGCATGGAAATGGGTCTCAATGATAATTGCCACCAGCCTGGTGAGAGAAAAGCATTTTTAGCGTGGGTAAAAATGCCCACTGGCATGGCTGTAGGGATGGCAGCGTTAGTGTGTCTGTTTGTTCAGTTTAGTTAGGCCAGTTGATAATATTTGAACAACTATTAGATTGATTCATCTTTTGATGAATCTATAAGACGTTTATGATATCCTGACTTTTCCCCATTAAGTCAAAATTGTAACACATTCTGTCACATATCTCAATACTGAAGCTAATAGCTGATTAGCACCACTTACTTACTGCATAAGTACAGCCTCAAAGAGCCGTTAGCATGGCTGTTTGTCTCCTCCTGCTCTGAAAATGTTAAGTATGTGTTTGTTATGTTTGATGAAAAGTTAAATAATGCCTACCAAACCTGATTTGACACATATATGTAATTTCAGGCCAGACATCTTCCTTTTGTCAATCCTCAAGATAATCTATTTTGTGTTTCTATTAAGACTCAGAGCATTAACCATACCTACCCTGCTGGTGTCAGACTTTCTAGATGCAAAATTGGTAAAAGTAAATAGATGATTATTTGGGAAGACTGTATAACAGAAAAATACATGTAGAATGTGGATTCTTGAAAACTATAGAATATATGAGAATAAAACCCCATCAAATCCATTAACTGCACATTTGACATAGTATGGAAGTATGTGGTGTTTTGTTACATGTCTGTTAATTATCCTGTAGTCCACTGTGTGAGCGTAGAGGCTCTGTGGTTGGTTTCAAGGCTTTTGTGCCTGTGCTGTTAAGTCCAAAAGAACAGATAAGTCTCACATTAGCTCTGCATGTCAAGTCAGGGAATGGTGGTGAATCTGCTAATCTCTCATGTTGAACACTGAAGTACGCCCACTTGTACACACACACACACACACGCACGCAGACAGACAGAGGATTAATATGACACACTGCTTGAGCATGAAGATGGGTGGAGGAGGCATTTGTTTCCCTCCACTCCCTGCCCACACACGCACCGTGACACTCCCTCCTGGCTTGTATGGGGGTGTGTGTTTGAGGTAAGGGCATGGGTTGAGGTGAGGCATACAGTGGTGTCTTCTCTGACTATTAGCCCCGTATCACCGCACAGCAGCGAGGAAAAAAAACCCACACATGGTCAAAGAGGAGACTTATCTCCTCTATTAGTTAGTTTCCACAGCGTTGGTAGCTGAGGGAGATGGTATTTTTGCACACAGAGGGCATTTTACTCAACTGCAAAAGGAGAGGAGTGCAGAGTGCAAATGAGCTGGTAAGTTTCTAATTTGTACTCTGATTTGTAAAATATTGGTTTCAGAGAGGGTATTATATTATTCTGCTATGAAAACGCTTGATAAGCCTATTCAGGGTGCTACCCAAGAAAGTCACGTTTGTCGCAAAAGAGGTTTATCTTACTTTCTAGATGAACAACAACAATGGGGAGGTGCACAAAGAACCTTTAGACTTTTATATATCATGTGCTTTATGGTTTTGAAGAATAGAGAACATAAATGGATTTGTAATGAACCTCGGCTAAGGGATCTCTCCATGGTCCAAGGCTTGTCCGGTACGTGTCCGTGGTCTGCATGTATGCTTCCACTGTCTGTGACCTCTCTGCTGTCTTAATTCAATGGTTGGAAAGCAGCTGTCTTTCAGCATAATAAAGGTGCTATTACACATGATTGAGCAGTAACTCACACCTTCTAAGAGAAACTGGAGGAACATGCAGATGATCCTGGGTTGCTGGAATTGCATATAGGAGGTCTAATTCTGGCATCTGTCATACAGAAAGATTTTGCAGCTAAATGTCTGGACCTGACATACTGTATGTATGAACACATTTTAATTTTCTCTTAAACCAAAGTGCGAAGCCCTCTGGTGTCTCACAAACTGGGACTTTCTCTACACCAGCACCAATGACAGAATCCCACCCCAAAAAAAGAGAAAAAAATGCTGAAACTTAGTGAAGTTTAGTGACTGCTGGTGTTTGGAGGTAAACCTGAGAATAAATACTGAATGCCACTTCAGACTTTATTGTCCGTATCACGAGAGTTAAGAGAGAAACACAGTTTATCCAAGTCAATGAAACTAACTGGAAGACAGAAATTATAGGAGACTTAGAAAAAGAAGATTTTTTTGTTTTGCACATTTTTTTTAACTCACTATTCAATTTTCACTTTACATTTAAAACGTATTTTTCTATATGCATGTAAATTGTCCTAACTCTAAGGAACAGCAGCTATTGCCTGGTGTTCCTGAAATGTTTCATATGACAAATAGCTTAATCATACACTGAGCTTGCAGTAAATTATTATTGCTAAAATGCAGCACCAAGTTGTAGAAACACATACCATGGTTGTGCACTGACCCAAACCTCTATCTGTAGCACCCATGGTGTTGTAACATACATTGACTTGATTGTATCGGTTCTGGCCTGGGGAAGCACCTGAGAGACGGAGGAAATTAAAAATAGCCTGAGAGGATATTCTAATACAGGTATTCAGTTTCACTATAGGAATTTTCTGAATTAGCCTTTGCTTTTCTATCTTATCTTAGTAACACAACGTTACAGACATGCAAACATCGAGGCACCTCTGTCCCTTTTTTTATATCTCTCTGAGTGTGCGTATCAGTGTTTCCCTTTTTTCTTTCTGCGACAGTCTCTGATTTGAAGAGGACAGCTGCAAAAGCATCTCATTTTAATTTTCATTTCAGCACGCAGATCAGATTTTGCCACTGTTAAAAGCTATTGCATGTCGACGTCTCATAGACATCCAGTTGTCAGGACCTGGTAACTCCACACATTTCAAATTGACACATTCTTTGCATTAGCTTATAGGGTTACACAACAGCTGAATGTAGGACAGGCACTAAGGTCAAACCATTCGAGGAGCTTCAAACTTTCACCCATGTCACCAAAGTAGCTGAGAACATGAATGTTGAAATTTGACCAGTTTTGCCTTTCATAAACCATGTTATGGCCACTTTATTGTAAATGTCAATATGGAAAGCACAGATCTGACATTAAGATATGATTTCACACCTACATAGAATCCAGTCTTAAATAAAACAGGAAAACAATGAAATGGCTAATGCCAATACTGCATGATAAGGTCAGTATGATAATCTTTTCCATTCCATTATTTACAGTATAATGTAGACATGCTGTATCATTTTGCTCTTGAAATTTTACTTTTTACCAGAACTACTTACTGTAACTTCTTCATCTTTCTCACTGTTGCTTGCAATAAAACTTAACACTTCCTGCAGATGTTAGACAGTAAATGCCTTATGGGAAAGGGAGTTCTTCACAGCAAACAGCAGTGACAGCAAGTCATTAGGAAATCAGGAAACAAGGTTATTAAATGTACAGGACAAAATATAATGTTATTGAAAATGTGTAATTGAAACCTGTGAGACCCAATTCTCACTTCAGAGACAGTAAATGAAGCCTCTGCCATTATTTTTTACAGTAACTCCATATATCAGACCTCCTGAGTTAGGAAAAAAGAAAAAATAACATTGACAGACATGGCTGAATGGTGCCAGGATCAAGGTGCCCCCCGGTATCATGATTCAGTCTGCGTGGGCAGTCGGAGACAAGCGCTGACATCTCGGTTCATCTGCTTTACCAGCCGTGCATCAGCAGTGTAATATGTTATCTGTTATTATGGCAGTCAGCTTTGGCTGTGGTTGGGTTACAGCAATTAAACTGTCTGACTTAGCATTCAGAAATTCTCTTAACCATAATATTATATGGATAAAGAAATATCATGCCTTAGTGTCTTTTGAATGTGGTGCATCTTGTTGTCTTAGCAGTGTGATGTCCACCATGAAATCTTGACTTTGTGGGTTCGAATTCAGTTGGGGACTTTTGTCACACATCATTACATGCGGTTTTACCCTCTCTCCATTTGCCCTTTTTTTTTTTTTTTCAATATTTTATTTTCAATTTTTTCATTTTTGAACAAAACAGAGAAGAACAAAGTAAACAGGCTCTGGACAGACGAAGACAGACATACATGAAAGGGAAAAAAAAAAAAAAACCCCTAAGGATGTAAATCTAATTAATTGAGAAAAATAATAAATAAATATACATAGCCAGTGCTACATTGTGGTGTTGCTGAGATGTGTGTGAGTGTGCGATGAACGCAGGGATAAGGGGTCAACTAGCTCAGTCCCTTAGCTTTTGCTCTCGCAAAGGTGTGTGAGGTATGGGTCCCCAGATGTCAGAGTATTTTTGCACTCTGTTGGTCCGTATGAATCTGAGTTTTTCCATTTGTAGAACTCCATTTGCCCTTTTGACTGTCAAATGACATCAGCAAGCAGAACTAGAAATTAGTTTTTTTTGGATTATGCTTTTTTCTCAGGCTTTTTTGTGAATGAAAGTATTCTTATCTGTGAGTTAACCTGTCTCTTCCCTCCTGTCTCACTCACTCTGCTTCCATCCCCTCTCCCCCTCTCAGATCATCTCAGACCTGGAGTCATGGAACGAGGAACTGTCCCAGCAGATGAGTGACTTTGACACAGAGGACCTGACGTTGGCGGAGCAGAGGCTACAGCATCATGCAGACAAGGCACTTACTATGAACAACCTCACCTTTGACGTCATCCACCAGGGACAAGAGTTGCTGCAGTATGTCACAGAGGTCCAGGCATCTGGTGAGTGAAGGAATAGAAAAACATTTCCTAAAGTATTTTTTTCAAGCACAGACTAAATGCACCACTGACACATGTAAGGTACCGCACAAAACAGATTTTGCTTCAAATCATGTCATGTTCACCATTGTTTTAAACCACTGTAGGGCAATACACACACAGAGAAAGAATGTTGTAGGACCAGGACTCCTTTGTTATTGTGATGTTTCACCTTAGAGAATGTTGCACTACAAATCTAGCTGACATTATACAGAAATCTGCCTCTGCAGTCAGACATCTACACTGCTTCAACTTGCAAGAGCCACCTCTAAAGCTTGCCTCAGGACAACAATTATTTACCAGGGCAGCCTTGCAGCTAGCGTCACGACTGGCACACAGTGCCGCTGTGGAATGCTGGACTAAAATGTGAGAACAGATTACGCCAATGCTAAATTTGTCTGTGCAGAAAATGTCTCTCAGACATAATTTACCCTGCTTCCACAAGATCAGCAGTTTACTGTCTGCATGGCTTTATGCTATTAAGAATTTGAGTTATTTATGCCATCCATGAATAATTTTTAAAATGTGAATCTGTATGCAACTGGCTGTTTGCTATTCAACAAATACACAAGAACATTTATGAAATATATATTATATACGTGCATAGAAATGCTAAATAACTCTTCATTCAATACCCTTTTGCCCTTGTCAGTAACAGTAAGTGATTATTGAGTGAATGAATAGGAAGGAAAAAAAATGGCACAAACAGATGTTGTAAAAGATTATAAAGTGTCATTTTTGTGCAGGTGTGGAGCTGTTATGCGACAGAGATGTGGACATGGCCACCCGGGTCCAGGACCTGCTAGAGTTTCTCCACGAGAAGCAGCAGGAGTTGGATCTGGCGGCAGAGCAGCACAGGAGACACCTGGAGCAGTGCGTCCAGTTAAGGCATCTGCAGGCTGAAGTCAAACAGGTTCGTACTTGTAGAAGAAAAGGACAAGAGAGTATAACAGGGATGGACAATGATACAGTGTTAAAGCGGTGACTGGAGGGTGTAGATGGGACTCAAAACAAGCAAATCAAGCTACAAAAGAGGCTTTTTAGTGATGGAAAAATAATCCCTGTAATAAGGACAGCTGACACTTATAATTATGGTATATGTTATTGATGGTAAACAATAGTTGTATATATCAGCAGTGGAAATAAAGCTCATGTATAAATGCGCACATGTGCTATATTTAAGAATTAAACACACCCAGGACTATCTGTAATGATTCCTCGATCCTAAGACCGGATCAGTCATGTGTTGACAGACATTCTGACAATTTATTGATAGCTTACCATGATGTGACAGCAGAGTGCAAACAGGCTACAGTACGTTCTGTCTATACATGACCATGAGTGGATGACTCATCCTGTGTCAGTAATCTCTCTCCCTCCCCTTTCTTTCTCTTTCTCTCGCTGTATTCCTATCTGTCTATATCTCTTTCCGACTTTGGGGAATAGTCAGAGTGATACAGTGTGGTTGGATGTTCAGCCAAGGTTTAAAGAGAGAGCGAGATAAATGGAAATTCAAGGCGAAAGAAGACAAATGGGCCAGACACAATCTGCCTTGATAGGGAGGGAAAGAGAGAGGCTTTCTTTCGTTTATTGTTGTGTCAGCGAAGAGCTTATTAACTAGCAATTCTCTCCCTATATTCATTCAGTAGTTTAATATAATCACAGCAAGGAAATTGAGTGTGCAATGTAGCCTACTGATATTTCAAAGCAAAACAAAAACAAACACAGAGCCAATTTTCATAACTAGGCCTGTTATTATAGTGATGCAGCCGAATAACAACAGGCTTTATGTTTCAATTTGCACTAGAATTAATAAGAAATTGAAAGAAAAGTGGTGGCAGATATGAAATTTAGACTTAACTTATAAAACTGTACCCGGAGAGTATTAGAGCAAAATATTTTGGAAGGTATCAGTGCAACTGATCTGACAGTATGATGATAATGTGATAACAGTACGATGCTGGTGTTCTTTGAGAGGCAGTGCTATACGTGCAGCTATGGGCTGTTATAGAAATCTGTGTGTGTTTTTTAAGGTTTTTTTAACCAAGTAAATACTTTTTAAACAATTTTGAGCACACACCATGTACTAGTTTTTGACATTGGTTTCTCAATGTAAAATACCGCCCAACTGCTTCTGCCTTCTTTGCCTCCAACTCTGTTGGACTAAAGTTGGACGCAACCATAATTTGGTAATTGTAGCCTGTATATTTCTGTCACTGATTTATTTATAAATATAGCATCCCGGCCTGGGATTAGTGCTGCTCTGCTGTTGCTGCTGTTTTCTTTTTCATGTCTTCAGATGTCCCAAACCAAGAGGTGGTTACTTGTTAGGTCTGCTCTTTGTCATTATATAATAACACTTAAAGAATAGGGATCACGAAGAGAGCAAGGGTTATAACAAAGGTAAAAGAACTTAAAGTGTTGTAAATTGGTGTCAGATGTAGTGGGATTATGAAATATTGGAGCATATTATGTAAATTAAATTGTATGATTGTATGCCAATCCACACTAATGAATCATATTTGTCCTCATTATTGCTGGTGTTACTGCAGTTTCTTCATGCATTAGAGTTACATGATGGGGACAATCAGCTCCTCTGATATGGCAGATGCCAACAACCATACATGTCCTGCCTCAGGACATTGCAAGTGCAGTGGAAACATAGGCCCTGTTTAAGTTGCTGGAAAAACAAGAGTCAGAGTTATGTTGCGTCATCATTTTTATTGCCAAGCTTCAGTTCTGCCCATCACCCACACAGCAGGTGTGCTTGCTGAGTCAGACAGAGAGGTGTCTTTGATAGACTGTGTTTAACATACCCTTTGGCTAGAACTAGGCCAACAAAACTATGAGCAAATGGGATTTTGTGTGCATCCAGGGGCGCGTGTATGCGAGGCAGGGTGCGTGGTAGAGATTATGCACAAAGGGGATAAAGGCCTCGGACGGTAAATGATAGAGGAGGTAGGTAGGTTGGTGCAAGGTGAAATTTGAAGAGCGTAAAGGAATTGGAGCAGGATCAGAGTGAGGATGCAAGGGAATAAGGGGGTGTCGGGCTTAGAGAAGCAACAAAAACATGTAAGAAGAGGCAGGTAAAGGGGAAAAGTTTGTGCACATGGAGAGAGAATATTGAAGAGCAGATGGAAGTAAGAGAAAAGAAAATAAGAGCAAAGAATTGTTGACTGAGAAATGCATAGTTTTGAGAATGTTTGAGTTTGGTTCGGGTTTTTTTCAAAGTGTTTTCAGAGCGTAAGTAGTGCAAATAATTCCAGTCTGTTAAAAATAAGGAGTGAATAATAACAAAACCCTTTGTGTGCCTGTGCTCGTGCTGTGTGTGTGTTTTAGGTGCTGGGTTGGATCCGTAATGGCGAGTCCATGCTGAATGCTGGTCTGATCACAGCCAGTTCGTTACAAGAAGCCGAACAGCTGCAGAAGGAACATGAACAGTTCCAACATGCAATAGAGGTAAAATTTAAAAATATATATATTTATGTATGTGTGTGTGTGTATGCATATATTTTCATCTTCTTGCTCTCTTTGCCATTATGTTGATATCCATGTGTTTTGTACTTTCAGTTGCATGTTTCTTTCTTATTACTCATACATTCATCCATCCCTTTTTTTCCTCTTTCACTTTCATCATGTTTGTCTTGATTCATCTCCTCCTGCTCCATTCTTCGTCTCCCTTTTCCCCTCATCTTTTACCACGTCTGCATCTCCTCTGCTCCGTTCAACCTTTTGCCTTTCTAAAACTCTTCTCAGGTGCGTATGCGTCTCCACCGCCTCCCCTTCTTATCACAAGTCACACATGAAATGGAATTATGAATAACTAATATCACTACTTCTCTTTCTTCTCCCTCTGCTCACCTTTCTTCTTTATTTCCTTTCCTCTCTTTACCACTGATTATGCAGGGTGCATTTCCTTTGAACTCTGTCGAGCCTGGCTCATTTTAATGCAGGCCCTGTGCTTGACCTACTTCTACAGAGTTCACATACACACATGCTCATGCACATTCACAATAAAACTGTGTTTATGATTATTGCTAACATTTGAACATTGTAGTCCCTGAAACCACTGTGTGGTGAGAAAAAAGCAAACTGTATGGAAATGCTTTACCTTGCCCTGCGGGTGCTGCAGACTTTATCAAAGATGGCAGAAAATCCTTCATTCTTCTTTTATCTCCATGTTTTCCATTCCTCTTGTGCTCTGAGTCCAGCAAGGAGCAAAAGCCTTGTTCTCAGGCTAACTGCTGTGACACAAAAATCACCAGATACTGTCCTTTTTTACCTCCCTTACCTCCCTTATCTCATTTCCTCTCCACCATGCTCACTCCAGGACAATCTTTATGATAAAGCTATAATCAGACACTGCTTTTATTTATTCAGCCTCTCTTCCACTCTCCACCAAACTGCCCTGTGGGGACATACACAGAGCCAGGGTCCTATTTTCAAAGCAATCATTATGATACAGATATTCATATAACTCTTGAATTTCATTGTTTTTTTATCTCACTCTTATCCCCCCGTGCAGAAAACTCATCAGAGTGCGCTGCAGGTACAGCAGAAGGCTGAGGCCTTACTCCAGGCAAACCACTACGACATGGATATGATCAGAGACTGTGCAGAAAAGGTATTGCTCTCTTACGGCTGTGTACATCCCTAAAGGAGAACATGAATGACAACGTAGGCAGCGTGATTGCTATTTTAATGCCAGGTGTCGTAAACTGATTCGTTTTGTTTGACTTGAAGGTGGCTGACCACTGGCAGCAACTGATGCTGAAGATGGAGGACAGACTGAAGCTGGTTAATGCTTCTGTGGCCTTCTACAAGACCTCTGAACAGGTATGTTCATCTCTGTGTGTGTATGCAAGTGGTGTTAGAGTGTTAGATAATCTTCAATGGAGCAAAAATGACAAAAAAGGTTTGTACACTCTCCTTTTTGAACATCAGCAGACCAGGAAGAGTGGTGCCTGCTGTACCAGAATATGATGTTAAAAATTGCTCCTGTGGAAGTGTAGTTTCACAGGTTGCATGAAAGTCTGGAGAAGGGAAAGGTCAGTGTTGTGCAGTGATTTTATGTATTGTATTGTCTATGTGTCAGGTGTGCAGTGTGTTAGAAAGCCTGGAGCAGGAGTATAAGAGAGAAGAAGACTGGTGTGGTGGTGCTGATAAACTGGGCCCGAACAGTGAGTCAGACCATGTCACTCCCATGATCAGTAAACATCTGGAGCAGAAAGAGGCCTTCCTCAAGGTGAGCATTTACATTTAAGCAAATAGGTATCAAAACACTTGCTGTTTGTGTGATTTTTAAACAAATTTTGAATATCTAATTAGTCAGAAGGATAGTACTATTGACCCTGACATCTTTTCTCATTCTTTTACAGGCCTGTACATTAGCCAGGCGTAATGCTGACGTCTTCTTGAAGTACCTGCACAGGAACAGTGTCAATATGCCGGGCATGTTGTCCCATGTAAAAGCTCCAGAGACTCAGGTTAAAAGTAAGCAGATGACTCTACGGTCAACTTTTATCTTTTCTGTATCATCACAAAGATGATTATGTCGTGTTTATTAGCTTATATAACTTTGTTTATTCACCATTTCTTAATTCATTCACATAATTATAAATTCAGCTGTTCAGTATGTTCCAGTATAATGCTGACGACGTACCGTAATAACCATCTTGAATACATTTTGTGTTTGTGTTTCATCAGATATCTTGAATGAGCTGCTGCAGAGAGAGAACAGAGTGCTCCACTTCTGGACCATGAGGAAGCGGAGGCTGGACCAGTGCCAGCAATATGTGGTGTTTGAACGCAGTGCCAAACAGGTGTGTGCTAATGATTTGTGTGTGTGCTGCATGTTCATGTGTGCACTTGCAATAAGCCGAATTCGGAGACGAGGCTGAGCAGATCGGTACATTGTGTCATTCAGTTTGCTACAGTAGAAATAAGCCCCCTCCCTCTTAGATGATGATCGGCTCTGGTTCGAATTGGAAATAAATCAACAAGTTGACTTGTCTCAGTTAGCATACAGCTGCAACTTCCATCTTGATTTGTCTAAATCGGGCAGTCTGTTTTCTTAGTAATGATATATTTCAGATATACTGGAAATGATGTAAGCTGGCAAACATTTGCAACAATGACAGTCTTAAAGACGGCTGTCATTATGTGGCCCAGTACATTTAAACACTATGTTTATTATAGACCATTGCCAAACCTCCAACCACTCATTTTTACCCATCAGGCAGTACTGAACATTTCAATCCCTGGAGTTTTTATTGTACAATTTTTTCATTGTGTTTCAAAAGAATAAGATGTCAAGCCACAAGAACACTCAATATATCTCGTCTCCCATTGTTCAAAAATTCAAGGTCTCATGAGACAGAAGAAGTTTGGATAATACTGGTTAGCAGCAGCTGAGATCTCTTTACACCCCACTGACTGAGCTGACATTTGGAGTTTATTTAAACATGACTGACTGCTAGAAATTCTTTATTTTCAAGAAGCAGATGGAGGCTTGAATCTGTGGCTCTTAACTCCGTCTCTGTGTACCAGGTCTGAGGCTGTTTAACTACAAGATACTTTGCTCCCTCTTGTGGTGTTTGGATAGCACAGTGCAGGCACACAGCAGTGCGCTTAGCCAATAAAATCAGATGACATCATAGATGTTTCTAGGACATGGCTATTCTAGGGCGATCCAGGTTTTATCCCCAGGGCCCAAATGCTTTTTGGTCTCACAGTTTGACTGGACCAGTTCTGCCACGCTGGTTATAAAGTACACAGACACTAGAAAGAATAGAAAATAAGTAGCACCTTTGGAAAATGAGTGCTAGAAATGTATGGATAAGTTTCTGATAGGTGATAACAGGTTGTATCTACATGGTAAACTGATGATATGTGTGCAGGGGACTCTTGCGTTATATTGTTGTTTCTAAAATTATATAGATGTCAACTTTTCTAATCCTGAATTTCCATGAGTGTGATTTGAGAAACATTACAAAGGAAGTCTTAAAGGGGATCATTTTATACATATCAAAGCTTGGCCCCTGCCTTTAATTCTATTATATTTATAAGTGTTTCAATTGTACCAGCTTGTGCCAGCCCCTCAGATTTGGATATTTGATAGAGACTGTGTCAAATTGTGTAACTAAAATCCCTGCAGTGTGAATGTACTCACATGTCATTGGTTGTTTCCTCAGGCCCTGGAGTGGATCCATGACACTGGGGAGTTTTACCTGTCGACACACACATCCACTGGCTCCAGCATTCATCACACACAGGAGCTTCTGAAAGAGCACGAAGACTTCCAGATCACAGCAAAGGTATGTGTGTGTGTGTGTGTTTATGTTTATTTGTTGATCTGTTAGAGATCATAGGAGTGTGTTTTTGTGTCTGTTGCTATGCCGGTTGTGTCGTGTTTGGTGTGTGTTTGCACAGTCCTGTGCTCTGTTGTGAGGCCCATTCCCAGGGCAGCGTATTGTCCTGTTTCCTCACTGCTGTGTCACTGTTATTGTGTCAGAGAACAAGCTATTGTGTCCATCAAGCAGCACACTGATTCCTAACCCCCTCTGTGTCTCCCTCTGTCTCTCTGTTATCTACCTTTCCTCCGCTGGGACTGCCTGTCTGCGGCCACCTCTCCTCTCTCTCCATCCCCTCCCTGAATGTCTCTCTATTGACAGCAAACCAAAGAGCGGGTAAAGCTGTTGATCCAGCTGGCGGATGGGTTTTGTGACAAGGGCCACGCCCATGCCCTGGAGATAAAGAAATGGGTGTCCTCGGTGGACAAGCGCTACAGGGACTTCTCTCTCCGCATGGACAAATACCGAACCTGCCTGGAAACGGCGCTCGGCATTTCTTCTGACTCCAACAAGGCTGTGAGTGCGCACCATTGATAGAAATCAAAAAGGAATACAGATATCAACCCTAATGTGTTTTGGATTTTTTCTTTTATTAATTTTTTTTTACTTTTCTGGGTTGATGCTACTTAATGAAAGACCATAGAGAGATAACAGCCTTTGATGCAGTATATGTCTGCCACAGGTTATAGAAATAAGGCTGCAGCCCAGGCCTCTTGTCTTTCTAGTATGGGATTAAAAAAAAATCATGTTCTATGTGATGAATTTAAGCAAACCACCCCTGGCTTTAGCTTATTTCTATACATCAGGTGGTCAGATGTAGGTAGATATTGGATCACTGAATGTTCCTATTTAAACTCCATCTGCCAACAGTTCATTTTAATGTACTTGAAAGCAAATACATCACACGTGACTGTGTTGACTAGTGAATGGCCACCATGCTGTTATGAACAATGTAAAAGCCACAGTGATCTTTTCAGAGTAAAGAGCTGCAACTGGACATCATCCCAGCCAGTGCTCCAGGGTCAGAGGTCAAGTTGAGGGATGCTGCGCATGAACTCAACGAGGAGAAGAGGAAGTCAGCGCGAAGGAAAGAGTGAGTCCACAAGACATTTCCCTGGTACACTCTCTGCCGATCACCACCTGATGTTTAGCATCACAGGTCTCCAACAGAGCCCTTGAAAAATGCCTGGATGAATAATTCAGTGATTTCCTGCAAACATACTGTATGGAAGCACCTTATTTCTTCAGTCTGATTAAGATTTTATATCCGCAGCCAGCCAGGCCTTCATTTCAAATTGTTAGGGTTAGTGATAATGTTGAGTTTTATGTCAAATTACTCAGAGAACATGAACACATCGCAGTGGATGTTGAAATCTTCAAATCCAATCGAGTGTGTAAACAAATGGAGATGGAATTTATAGTGCATGTGAGAGGATGCAGAGCAGTAATGTGCCTTATGGGCATTTCTCATAAAAATGTTTTAGTGTTCCTCATGCTGTATAGATTATCTGTGGTAATTAGTTTGAAATTGTTTATGGGGGAAATTCATGAAGAAGGGAGCCTATTACCAGCCTGCAAATTACAGTACATACACTATATTCACAAGGCGTAAGTGAGCCATAAGCAGGTTATAATGCATCCACATACAGCAAGAACGCTAAATTTGTCATAACATAAGAGGGGATGCTTGGGATGGATTTAGAGCAGGAAATGGTTGTTCGAAATGCTACCACAGACTGTAACAGCAGGCTGTTTGTGACTGTAGATCAAAATATGAAAGCAACACAGTCTGATCTCATTTAGTCTGTGATTTTATTACATAGACACTTTCCTGCTATGTGGCCTGAATTGTGCGACTAATGCTGCACGCTGACATCATAAAGTTATTGTTTTCGAAGAAACAAGAAAGAGTTGATTAAAAGAACATTAAACTTGCAATAACTGATTTTAAGACCAGCCCATGTTGTCTGTGTTTGAATTGTTGTTTGTTATGTGCTGCAAACGCTTGATAATCACGTCCTGCTGTACAGTTGCCACAGCCGTTAAAAGGAGCGAAAAGCAGAGTCAAATTCTGCATCTTTCAAAACGCTTAGTTTTTGTTTTGTTTTGTACATCCTAGTCTTCACACCACCTTTTTTTTTAAATTATATTTGGTCTACAGCACCTGATCATGTTCATCAGTGTCTCCTCTCCCAATGCATGTCCTTTCAGATTTATAATGGCCGAGCTGATTCAAACAGAGAAAGCCTACGTCAGAGACCTACGGGAGTGTATGGATGTAAGTACTGTCTTGTATTAGTTGACACTCTTCACTTCCTCTCCCTGGATGGCAACCAGGTCAGGGGACTCCTTTTCTTCTTGTAGTCCACCATGAGCTCATTGGTTTTGCTGACACTGAGCTTCAGGTGATTGTCGTTGTGATGTCACGTGATGAAGCTCTCCATCAGTCAGAAGGCTGCACGTTCTCACTGGAATCCTACGTGTCAATATAGTGATAACATTTCATTTCACTACATATATTATATTAGTCTCGACAGTGTAACTTGGCAGAAGCATACAACTGCAAAGTGGTAATTCTAGTTTAGGTGTTGATGTTATTGTTGTTGTCTTAAGTCCTTATATATTGTGAACATTTTCCTTTAAAATGTACATTTTAATTTTTATTGTAATTAGTTCCACTTTTTCTCTGTCCCTTTTCTCAAGTCATGTCCGTAAAAAAGTAAATGATTCATTGAATTATGTTATGTGACAATCAGATGCTCTTACATCAGATGATTTGCCACACACAGATTTCTAGGTATTTAATTAATTATGCGCTGGTGTGTATGTGTGTGTGTGTGTGTGTGTGCACATGCACAGACGTACCTGTGGGAGATGACCAGCGGTGTGGAGGAGATCCCTCCTGGTATTGTCAACAAGGAACACATCATCTTTGGGAACATGCAGGACCTCTACGAGTTTCATCACAAGTGAGTAGAGCAGTAATCTGTAACATCTGTATTCTTTAGCGTCAACATCAGCTGATTTAGTTTAAAATGACACATTTCAAGTGCAAATCTTCTCTCAGCAGTAGTGAACGTACACTTTTTCCCTCAGCTTCTCATTGTTCCCCCTTTAAATCTTTCCGTTGCTGTGCAGTATCTTCCTGAAGGAGTTGGAGAAGTATGAGCAGCTTCCAGAGGATGTCGGCCATTGTTTCGTGACATGGGTAAGAGATATACAAGTTATGACTTTTATTCGTATTTGTGTTCCTGAGCTGTTGTTGCACTTTAATCAATCAATGACAAATTTGCACAAGCGTTGTTTAAATTTGCTCTGTTTTCATCAGCATTTTTTCTCAGTGATTAGGCACAGTGTACTAGGCCTGTAGATTTTTACACACTCTTCCTCAAGCTGTTATTTAGCATTAAAGACTTTCGATATCTTGTGATTAAAGCGCTGGTTTTCTTTCTCCTGCTCAGGCTGATAAGTTCCAGATGTATGTGAACTACTGTAAGAACAAGCCGGACTCCACCCAGCTCATCCTGGAACATGCTGGACCCTACTTTGATGTAAGTAACCACAAAATCTGCTTGATTTCATGGTTGATAGTATTCAATCTTTTAAACATTTCACTATGCATTACATGAGTTAGAATAATAAAGACCTTCTTCTGTGAGCTGAGAGCTGTCTTCTGTGAGACATGTGTCTGCTTCCTTTTCCGATTTACAGGAAATCCAGCAAAGGCATCGTCTTGCCAACTCCATCTCCTCTTATCTGATTAAACCAGTCCAGAGAATCACTAAATACCAGCTTCTTCTCAAGGTACAGCATGCCTTTAATTCATGTAAAAGTAAGACTATCTTGTCTGGCATTATTCACTTTTTGCAAGCAAGCATGCAAACAGTAGGAATTTAATCTTTTAACAAAGTCATTAATGTATTCATTATGTCCTCTTTTATACTATATATGTTTCTGTTTGTGTGTTTCTTGTTGTAGGAATTGTTGACATGCTGTGAAGAGGGCAAAGGCGAGATCAAGGATGGTCTTGAAGTGATGCTCAGTGTGCCGAAGAGAGCCAATGATGCTATGCACCTGTCTATGCTGGATGGTGGGTACACACACAGAGCCTCACACACAGAGCCTCACACACACAGCACTGCTATTCATGGGATGCACGTGTTTTTTTTTCGTAGTCACTCGTACAGCAGCTCAGTAAGTGTGCTCTGAGTATCTAATGTTTGCTACTAACTGAACTCTGACCTTGTTTTTATGAAAGGAATCACGTCACTCACTTTCAATTCATTTCAATTCAGCACAAATGACTCAGCTGTGAGTCAGTTATAACTTCATTCAGCTTCTCTCCACTTGCCACCCACGAAGATATTTGTACATACTGTGCATACACCCCTAAATTATTCTCTTCCTCCACTCCATTCACTGCCTCAGGGTTTGATGGGAACATTGACTCCCAGGGAGAGTTAATACTCCAGGAGTCCTTCCAGGTCTGGGATCCCAAGACTCTGATACGAAAGGGTCGCGACAGACACCTCTTCCTGTTTGAGATGTCTCTGGTGTTCAGCAAAGAAGTCAAGGACTCAAACGGGCGCAGCAAGTACCTGTACAAGAGCAAGCTCTTTGTAAGTAATGTACTGTTCTATCTGATCTGTTCTATCTTTTTTTTTTTTTTTTTTACCATTTATGACAGCTGAGACGTCTGTTAGGATATACTGTTAAAATTACAGGGGCTGTCTATGGATGATGCTACGAAGCTATTGACGATAGTATTACAACAGTATTAAAAGCGCAAACTATCACATGATGACACCTGGTTATAGTTATTATTATTTCATTTATAGGAGTTGGGTCAACTGGAAGACCTGCATAGCACACATTGTTTTTATTTTGGTTGCAAATTGATATCATCATTTTTTTGTTAATGTGTCTTGTGGATTTGCTGACATGTTTTTTACCTCCTCAGACATCAGAGCTCGGAGTGACAGAACACGTGGAGGGAGATCCCTGTAAGTTTGCCCTGTGGGTGGGCAGGACCCCGACCTCAGACAACAAGATCGTCCTCAAGGTATCAAGATGTTGATTTTAATGGTGAAAATAATGTTTCCTCACTGCATTCATATTTACAGTAACTTTGTAATTTTGAAAGAACAGCTTTCTCATCTTTGAGATATTACAACAATATCTGATGTAAATGATCAAGTTAAAACTGAGACCCAAAATTTTGCTTCAGCTCCACTAAGTGTAAAATAGACCCCCATGTGATTCCCCTTCTGCAGGAAGGGTCAAGTTGTTCACACATAAAGAAGAGTGACTCCATGTCTGTAGTCCACCCCCACTAAATCCTACATAGTTCCCTCTGTTCAGCCAAGAAAGTTCACTCCCTGTGGGGGGTTGGAGTGTTACTTTCTCCTACTTATTCACTCATCACACGGAAACATTAGCATAGCAGTTGATAGGTCAGAAACCAAACTCACAAGCAACTTGGTAGTTCTCACACAGTGAGTCAGAAGCAATGTTTTATGCAGGGTGTGTAGATATGCGATTGCTTTTGGGACTGACAGTAAGAAGAGACAGAAACTTGTGGATCCCTGTGTATGTGCGTCGCCATGTGTGACTGTGTGCTGTACAGCTATCTGCTTTATTACATAATTCCTGATGACCATCTTAATCCGGGTCTTATGTAACACGGTGCCACAGCAGCCTTGATGCTGGTAGTTGCTAAGTGAAGCATGAAAAGGAGACACAGACAAGGTTAGTCATATGCAAAATACAGTGTCGCATTGGCTGAGTGACGTTAATACACACGAGGCTGACAATAAATGTCCGTAGTGTCTCTGTGGAAGTCTAAGAGGAGCTTAGAAAACGCCGCTGTCACTGTTTAACGTTATATCTGAATATAGACGTGTGACTCAGATACAAGACTGCAGGGATCAACGCACTGTGGGATTGGACAAAACTATATAATTGCTAAATTAAACCTGATACTGTGTTATGGGTCAACAATTTATTCATTCTGGCCAAGTGAACAGGGTGACTGCTTTTAGTTTTTCTCGACTGCTCCCATGTGTTGCTGCTGATTTAATCTTCTGTCTGTGCCTGTGTGCGAAAAAGCAGGAAAAAAAACACCTGGCTTCACTGTTGACACAACAGCAGTACATATTAGAATCTGAAAATCTAACCAGATCACGTGCTGTGTCCCAGGCTTCAAGTATTGAGAACAAGCAGGATTGGATCAAACACATTCGGGAGGTTATCCAGGAGCGAACTGTCCACCTGCGTGGAGCTCTTAAGGAGCCCATCCACATCCCTAAAGCCACCACAACTAAACATAAAGGCAGAAGGTAAGCTACCAGTGCACTACTCTGTACTGACATTTTTGTTAATGTTTTTAATGAGCTGTGAATTACATCAGCCATCATAACATTTTTAATGTAATAAAGTTGTTTTGTATGTGCAATGAATATCAACCATTATTTCTAGTAATACATTTACAAAAAATTGTAATCGTAATGATAATGTCTGGCTGCAGGGACGGAGAGGAGCTGGACAGCCAGGGAGACGCCAGCAGCCAACCAGATACCATCTCCATCGCCTCACGCACATCCCAGAACACACTGGACAGTGATAAAGTATGAACACACACACACATGCTCTCACACACACAACCTCCAGGTATTTCTTGTCATCAAAATGTACTATGCAGCACTTTAGAGATATGCAAAACGGACATTTTCTTAATGTGTCGCGCTATTCAGTATTTATTACTTTATTATTTACTTGATTACTTTTTCAGCATTATTTACTATTCAGTATATTCAGTCAGTATGTAGCTGCTCTGTCATTGGTCAATATTCATTTGCATAGATGGCCGTCGGAAGCTGCAAACTGGTTATATCCAGGCAACTTTTCTCAAGTTGTTTCCTGTGAAAGTGGCTGATTGTGCTCGAGGGAAGAAACAGTCCATCTGACAGAGCTTTAAAGCTGCGTGTTTGTATGTGTGTGTGTGCAACTGCGTGTGTTCGTTTATATATGTGTTTGAGAGAGAGAGAGAGAGAGAGAGAATCTCTGCTCACTGGGAACACGGACAGTCGGCCGTGGTTATATCTGGTAATAGCACCACAGAAGGCTTGTCCTCCTACGCTCAGTATGAGCATCTATAAAGCTAACACACACACACACACACACACACACACACACACACACACACTAGCCCACATCGACACAAAATATTTCCATACTTTTACGTCATACTAATTATAAACTGTAGCAGTGGACTTACATGAGTTAAGGATTTTCACACTTGCATTGGACTTTCCCCAGTTCGGCTTCACACACTTCTGCTGTAATCAGGAAAATAAGATAATCAGCTTAGCGTGTTCACTGTCGCTGTTTGGTTAGCTGTTAGCACAAAGCTCAGCTCTGTGGTTGTTTCAGGTAAGATAAAACCACATTGTGAAGGTGAGGAGGTGAGCGGGGTGTGTGTGTGTGTGTGTGTGTGTGTGTGTGTCATTTCACAGACACATTCACCCATGCATAAGCATTCAAAACACACAGTAACACGTGCAAATATACATTTTGCATCTCAATCTCACTTTTTGAATGCTTCTCTCTGTCTCTCTCTCTCTCTGTGAGGACTCTATGAGACCTCTCATTCAAGAGGCGATGACAGTGGTGTGTTTGTGTTAGAGTGTGTGTTTGCCCATAGTCCTGTGTGTCTCTGCTTTAGTGACTGGCTTGTGTGTCAGCAGCTTCAGCCTCCCACGCTCTCTTCACAGAGGATGCTCGTCTGTATGCCGGAGACAGGAGAGCAGAGTTTTAAGTCCTCACAGCCATCGATCTCGCTCTCACTGCTTCCAACATAGATATATTCCGGCAACCAACTGTGTTTTTTCTTCTAAATTTCTGGTGCATTTTATGTTGATAAATGGACGTCAGAGCGCTAAATTGTGGCAACATTTGTTAAAAAACAAGGATGGATTAACTGCTCCGCTCCAGGGAAGAGACACACAACAGGGAGTCATTTAACCTTCAATAGTCTGATTGTAAGCACCCACAGAGGAGTGGCAGCAACTTTTCTTCTGGCATTTGGATCTTCTAATGGATCAGGATTGTAATTATCTGAGGCTGTTTTTCCCAGGGGAAATATTCCATAAAAAAGTTAAATGAATTTTACCATTTTCCATACAACTTATGCTTATCTAGTGAGCATCTTCTAATTGCGATTTGGGACAATTTTAGTGGATTGCTGTAGAAATCAGGCTACAGTACAGTTTTCTAGCTGTTTGGGACTTCTCTCGCAATGAGGGAGTGGAAAGCAATGGAGCGACTGCAGGACAGGAGCTCAAATCCCGTTTCTCAGCTCCTCAGCTCTCTGGCTTTGCCTCACTACCAAAGGGTATGTTGCTAATACTGTGCTTTGTGATATTTGGGGGAGGGGGGTTAATGAAATCTATTTCAGTTGTAAAGGACACAAGGAACATGCAACAGGACTGTATGTACATTTCAAACACTATAAATAAGGAATGCATGTTCAATTTAAGAAGCTGTGAACCTTTGAAAGCTTGAAATGTGTGAATGATTTTAGTCTGCTAGCCATAGTATAACTTATAGTTAAGACTTTTTTGCCATTAAGTTATATTGAACATAAATGCTCACAAGATGATCAAAAACATTTAAGATTTTATAGCTTAGAATTCTTTGATACAAAAATATATTTGATGCAAAAATTTGACAAGAAGTACATGAATTGAAAATGTTTTTTAAGGTAATAATACAAGTTTACAAGATGAAGAATGAGGATCTTAAAAATCAAACTTGAAATTGAATTGGGTTTATTACTATGCACAGCAAAGAGGACAAGCTACGCATTATTTGACAATGAAGGTATTCATTTGCATTTATTGTGTTCCATGAAGCCGATAAAGTTTAACGATGTCCCAGATAATCAGAAACTGTATGTGCTTTTAGATTTCGTATTTGTATAATAACAGACTTTGTGCACCCTCTGGTGGACGGTCACCATATAGCATCTGCAAATCTCAGCCAAGTGTTGATCGGAGAAAACTTTAAGAATAAGTAGTTAGCAAAATGACTAATTTTGCTTAATGATTATTTTTATTACAGATTCATCTTACAATTATTTTCTTAATTAATCGATTAGTCATTTGGTCTGAAAATGTTGATCTCAGTTTCGACCGCTTTTGATTCGTCCGAGATTTTGACATTTCTCCTTGAAAAGTAAATCAAAATGATTATTCAATTTTCAAAATAGAGCTGGATTAATTTTATGTCGATTGACTAATCTATTAATCAACTAATTGTTTTAGCTCTACTGCTAGAGTACCTGAGCTCTTTGCAAAGGATTTTGTGTGGGAGTATTTGCTGTCTCATGTACTTGTTTGCTTGTTTATTTTGCCCATTAATTCTATTTAGTGATGCCAAAAGTAACTTTACTGAATAATCATGCTTGATGACATCAGCTTTTGTTACCAGATCCTTACACAGTAGTAGTACCTTTTCTTAAGTATTCATGGCAGTTTTATTTAAATGCAGACACAATAATAACAATCTTAATCAGTGCTCTGGTTTCAAATCTAAAATCTAGACTAGAGCTCAGACAGATATAACAATGAGTTGTCCTGTGTGCTGGTATCCATTACTGACTGGATGAGTTACCAATGAGAAGTAGCAGTATGAGCACTTTAATTTAGTGTTTCAGTCCTAAATGTGTCTGCACTCTGGCTCCATGCATACTAATGGCTGCAGACTATCCTCTTGGTTTTCCATTCCCATTCCTGCTTCATCATTTTAACAACAATCTAGTTGCAGTTGCACGCAACACATATATGCTGTACTTAGTTTCACATCATTTTGTTTCGACTTGTTTGACATAATGTATCCATAAAGAGTGTCCTATGGAGACTCCATTCATGCTTTGTGCAAACATGTGAACGGTAGAAATAAAATGAACAAATACCAAGATTTGCCTGCAGATAAACATGAATAGATTTTCACAGACATCACTTCTGTCCTTCCGTTTCAGCTGTCCGGTGGCTGTGAACTGACAGTGGTGATCCATGACTTTGTGGCCAGTAATGGTAGCAGCAGTGGGGAGCTGACGGTACGCCGAGGCCAGACTGTGGAGGTTCTGGAGCGACTCCATGACAAGCCGGACTGGTGCCTGGTGCGGACCACCGACCGCTCTCCAGCCCAGGAGGGCATCGTACCCTGCTCCATGCTCTGTATCGCTCACTCCAGGTCCTCCATGGAGATGGAAGGGCTCTTCAACCACAAAGGTAGGAGAAGAATGTTTTTGTGTTATCATACCTACACTGGCAGGTGGAGTGGAAGCTATGTTCTCATATTAAGGCACATCTGGGCACTTCACAAACACCAGGAACTTCATGTTTGGTAATGGCAAAGGTGGCCTGGAGAAGCTTTTTTATCTCACCCAACAACTACACACACATCCATGCACACATGAACACTTAAAACATTAGGGAAAACTAATAGGATGTATTTTCTGTTTGCAAACATTAATTGATGACTTGTAAAACCTTCACGTCTAACCAAACAGCTGCTTGGGGAAGCGCACACGTGTATTTCTAAGTGTTGCTATGCAACTGTGGAAAGCCCGTTGAAAGCACATCTCTCTTGTAATTATTTTAAAATATTTTCAACCTTTGAAGCACTGTCTACACATCTTTCACACATCTTATTACTGTCAGAGCCTCAAATCGTGTGATAAACACGCAGCAGCATGTCCCTTTGTTGTAATAAACATAAAAAATTAATCAGCCTTGTGAGGACTCAATCCTGGAGGATGTGATGCCAGAATCTACATCTGTTGTCATGCCCAAAGGATTTCACTAAGACGAGTCAATAACGTGGTTCCAGACATTATTTACATAGTCTTTGTGTGTGTGTGTGTGTGTGTGTGTGTGTGTGTGTGTGTGCTGTGTTAACAGCACATCAGCTCTGGTTAGAAACATAGTTGAATCATGTCCTTCTAGAAAATCAACTTCATCATAATTACCAACACATCGGATTATTCATACATAAACACACACATTAAACATTCACTTGTGCGATATATGTATATTTAGATTTGCCAATAAGAGAACAGGATATAATTTGGAGCACAAATGTGGCCACCCTGTTGAAACAAAAATACATATCATACTTTTGGATACTGATAAAGGATCATAGCCTGTTATTTCTTAGTATCCACTACAAAATATATTTCTTAATATTAGTCAGAGGTAGAAAACGTGCACACATTCTTTACCCAGAAGTACAGATACTTAAAAAATGTATCTGGTAAAAGTAGACGTTCAGATTCCACTTCTTTACTCAAGTAAAAGTGAAAAAGTACAAACTCTGGAAATGGAAAGTAAATAAGGCTTGATAAGTAAATACATTGAAAATGTAAGGAGTAATAAGTACAGATATGTGTATTAAAATATAGGGAGTTAAAATAAAATGTTGTCATTTGATTTTAGTTTTCTTTGTCTGTTATCCAGTGGGTGTGGATCATGTCAGACCCTGGTACTATATTCTTGTGAACTGTTCACCACTGTGATGACGACTGTTTCCTTCATTGTTTTTCACTCAGTTCATGCATCAGTTCATGGTATGAGCGTTGGTAGTCAGGGCTGACTGTAACCTTTATGCGATATTTTATCTCATGGGCCATGTAAGATGTTGCCGTTGATCTCCTCTCAAATTCTAGATAAATAGATAGTGTGTATACTATATTTGGCTACACTGGATATACGTACTGTATATTTATATATTATTATAAATAGTCACCAAAAACACTTGGATATCGTAACCTAACCAGTGTTTAAGTACTATACAAAGAACCAAACAGCTAACAGTACGAAGTGAGTGTAAAGGACCCTATACGTAGACCTCATTTGACACGTTGGAGTTATGAGCTGTTGTCATCATGTCTTGACAGAAGTTTCTGCTTATGCCTTCTCCTCATTAATCTTGGAGAGTGGGTGAGAGCTGCACTGCTTGTTTCTATGGTAATATCGCATACAAATATTTTGTTGGCAGCCTCTTTGTAGTCCGTATGAGAAAGATCCGTATTTGTATGTAAAATTACAGGATACTCAGATTGTACATACACATACTCTTAGCTGAATGATTTACTAGCTCAGGAGGAAGGGTAGAATATCGCAACTGCTCATTTTAAACTTTTAACTGCAGGTTTTTCTCATCTCTGTTTGCTCACAAGGGCTCCTGTTTTTATCTGGGTTTTACTTGGTTCCTTGGCTGCGCCTAACCCGCCTTCACTGTTTGTATCTGTGTATTTGGGTGGCCAGAGGGAGTGATGAAAAGGAGCTTCTCTTTGCACTCACTGGTCAAAAAAGGCTGTTGCTGAGGCGGAGGAAGACGAGGATGACAAAAAAAACGTCTTTGCTACTTTGTCAGTCTTTTGTGTTTACTGACCAACCGTGTTGGCCATCTTTGTCCAAAGTTGTTGAAGGGCGTCGGTTTAGGGGATTAGTGTTCTCTAGGAAATATCCCCCTTTCCTGCTGTGTCTCACAACCAGGAATAATTGACTGTTGAAGGCCAGTGTCTGTGTCTGGAATAAAAGAGCAGAATAGAAGGGAATGGCTCACATACAGTAGGATTAACCTCCATAGTGTTTAACAGGCAGCTGGTTGTCTGCTCTGATTACAGGATTTAGAAATAGTAGTTTACATTATATGTATATTGTATGTGTTGAGAGTGTGTATGTGTTTTCTAAATGTTTAATCAAGTCCTGTGTTCTTCCACTTACTGCTAAAGCTTGTGCAAACTTACACATTCCTGTTAAATCAAGTTTAGAGCCCTTTCATCTATACAGTATACTAATCAACTTTGCAGTTAGATTACTGGAATTCCCCTCCATTCACCAGAACATGCAGGTTGACTCTCGGTGCCTCTCAGAATCAAATAAATGCAAAGACACACACTTAATGACAGTGTTGTTACTAAAAGGACTCTGTAAGGAGCAGAGAGTAAGTGGAGGCTGGTGTGTGTGCAAGTGTGTGCGTGTTCTTACAGGAAAGAGTGTGTTTAGAGTCCAGGGAGACACACACACCCACACACACACACACACACACACAGTTGAACAGGGAGGTCTTTGTACATCTAGCCTGCAGAGTTACCCTAGACTGCACACTGTGTCAGATGAAGTGAAGATGTTGGAAAACAGAGTTGAGTGTTGAATATGTATAGTAGTAGTTCCAAACCCCAAATGGTGATTCTGAATTTTAATAAAAACTGAAATCTGAAATTTGTAACCAGCCCTGGAATATGACAGATTCTTTCACCGAGCCTTTTGCTGCTCACTTTGCTTGGATTTCATAACCAAGTCTATATTTGTTCTAAGCATACTGCGCAACTTGTGTGCATCCTAATGCCTGTAAAATATGCACCCGCCCACGCGAACTGAGTGGGTGCTTCTACAAAGGGTAATACGGTAGATGTGTTGCATGTTTACAGACATCCCTTTGGAACAGGAGAGGCACAGTGGAGGCTTGCCCAATATCCTCACAGCAGCCCACTCTCGAGGGAGGGAGGGAAGGACATACAGAGAGAGAGAGAGAGAGAGAGAGAAAGAGAGAGAGAACATCCTACTCTCTAATGCTGCATTTGACTTTTTCTTTCCACACACTGGACTTCACACATACTCTCCCTGGAATTTCAGCTGCATAGTTACTGCAGAATTATTTTTACTTTTAACTTAAAGTCCAACAGTTTTAGGGTTTCACGTGGAAATTTAAAGTCAGTTGTCGTACCTGTGGAGATGCTGTGAGGAAAGAGTTCATGTCAGAATACCAGATGCTTGATATTTGAGTAACATGGCCCGTGGAATCGAGTCCTTAGTGTCTCTAAGCCCGTTTTGCTCCATGGATTCAGCAGAGGGAGGACAGACGGACAACTGCAAGTTCTGGCTGCTGGACCTGGGTAGGTGCCTAGATCACATGTAAGAAGCGGGCAAAGATATAATGTGTCGGACACAAGTAATTTTCTTGGTTTTTATGTGGAGATGAAATTGCGATTTCTGCTTTGTTAACGTAATAGTGAAAAAAGACTAGAAAGCTGAGAAAGAGAAATGACATAAGTGATAAGTTGTTCTAGTTTGATGCTGTTGTTTGTTCATCTTGTGTTCAAGATGTTAAGAAAATAGAGTGTTTTTTGAGTCAGGCTATGCTTTCTGATTGTCTGACATAAAGACGCAGGTTTTGCTCTAAAAGCACGCATGGTCAAAAAGTTGGATAACAAATACAACTGTTTCAAGGAGGACAATGTCAAACAACCACAGTTCTACAATTATTCTGTTTTCGACTGCTTGCCCTTGTTTGTTGTAGGTTCCTCATCTGTTGTTTTCCAATGGGTTTAATGCAGAGGCCATTCACTTATCAAGTATGGATTATGTCATGGCATTATGGCAGTGAAAGTAATTTGGTGAATGCACCGTTATGTGATGAGATATTAAATCTACTGAGATCACATTGACAAGATTATATCTTGCTGTGAGGTCAGGTGGCTCTTGCACAGATGGACAGAGGGTGTTCCGAAAGGAAAATAATGAGATCAAATAGAATAGAATAGAATAGAATATGAAAATATGGGAGCTTCTCACATTCCCAGTCTTTTTTTCTATTCAATGTTTTCACAGTTGTCTGACATCAGTTGTATAATAAAGCCAACACCTAAATATCAGACTATTTAAACCAGAATATGTAGCGGCTGGTCTCTAAATTATTGCAATCTAGCACCCAAACTCCACGCTCTGCCTAACTATGGCTGTTGGTGGCAAGCCTTCCTCACCATTGTCCACATTTTTACAGATCATCTAGCCAAACCCCCCCGGCGCTTTCCCACACGCTGCACCTCAGCTCCTAAAAACTTCCCTTTGACCACACCCACTGGTGTGGGTGTGTGTCTGTGTGTTTGTATCACTTCTCCTGGGACAGATAAGACCACACGAAAGATGCTCCCCTGGTGACACCTCTGGAATCCCAGGCATGCTTCTAAGGAGCTGCGCAGACTTTCAGGATTGCTCCACTTGTACAAAAGCCCCTCCTCTACCTCCTATTCTGAGACTCAGGCACACACACACACACACAGTTGTAAATCTAGCATGTTCTTTGCAGTAGCGTGAATAAGCAGTGAATTATAATAGCCTGTCAGTAGCTTCCAGATAAATTAGCAAACATCTGAAGATGCAGTAGTGAGCATCTGGTGGACTCTTGGTGGGTCTTTTCTCAGGAATATCGGCCCACAGAGTTAAACTGAGAGGATGGTATTATTAGGAGGCTCAGTGCTGACTATGTTTAAGCAGATGGTGGACGTTTGAATGTCTGTTCATACACGTTCAGTATATGCTGCACATACTGTAGGTATATGCATGCATGTGTATTTACTATAAGTACACAGGCAGTTTGTGAACCCTGTGGAAAATTTTAAGACCAACACTAAGTGTATGACTGATGGTTATCATGGTTAACTCAGCAGTATGATGCTCTATGAGTCTGCTGATGAATGATGCCTTTAAATCGTAAACTGAATTCCCTAAAAAGTTTGAGAAAATGACAAAACTGAGATGTTTGCAGTTAAATCTTCTGTAGATGTTTACAAGAGATGCTGGCATAAATTATCCTAATGGATCATGGAAAAGCATGTCTTATCTCTGTGACTCAAATGTTCTTCTCAATTAAAAACAGTGATTATGTGAGGAGGCTAAAACCTTAGCTGGAGTCACCCTGCAAACAAACTATTTGTTCCCCAATTTTTGTTTCCCATGAGAGAGAGCCTGGCCAGCTGGTCCTGAGGTGTCTCCACAATGAAAGACACCCTGCAGGGCAAAGGTCAAAAGTCATGATCCCTGTGTGTGTATGTGTGTCTCAAGGGTTATTTTCTACTAGGGAGGAATGTGTCAAGGCTGTTGACCCCATGTTTCATTCATTTACACCCATGTTAGCGCGACCTCTTCAGCCTAATCAGAGCTCATATATAACGCCAAATGCTTATCTGTCTAAGTGCAAACGTTTTAGTCAGGAAAAATAAATGACAGGATGTAGATTTTTATTTTATTTGTATTTATTTTTTTAACCAAAGCACCACATTATCCATGATTTAGTTAGTACTGAAGCTATATTTTATATTCATGCCCGTTTATTCACATTTCCAAATCGATGAATATGTTGATAGGGAAACTTATCTTCTGCTAATGTATAATATTCCCAATTTACGGAATTCTAATTTTGATATTGGGATCTCACAATGAGGCAATATTACACCTGGGGCCACAGAGGCAATGATCATAGTTTTAAATAGTGACCTGACATTCAGTGGGATAAAAGTAATATTTTCTCACCAGAACAGCCTCCCTACAGCGTCTCATACATACTTGCTAACAGCATGGTTGCATGTTAGGTTTTGACCCTAGTGTGTCTGCAGGAAGCACGGTCTGTTTGCTCTACATGAGAAGTCCTGACTTGTGCTCCTGGCTCCCTGGTTCATTCCCTTTAAAAGCACTATTTTCCACCAAAGTGTTACATTAGGCACATAAGTAGGTGTGTGCTGTAGGTCATCAGTATCATCAGTATCAGTGTCAGTGAATGAAAATAGCAGATAGGGAGTTGGTTGTAGTGTCCACTTACTTGGTTATTTGCCCAAAGTATTCAGGACTTTAAATCCTAGTAATTCAAAAGCCTACTGAGAACTTGTACTTTCTACTTTCATTATTAATATTGGATCAAATGTGCTGGTGTTATCTACCGAAGTAACAATATACAGAACTCATAAACGAAGGTTTTAATAGTCCTTGGAGGCCAACAATAGTAGATGCTAAGGTATTCTGTGTCATCAGAATTACAGCCTTAAATAGGCTCCATGATTGTACCCATGACTAAAACATTCCAGAGGAGTATCGTAACCAATAGTTGTGACTCTGGTTTTCATTTGGTGCTGCAAGGGAGATGGTGGAGGCAGGTAAATCACACAGCTTCCCTAAAATCTATACTAAACAGAGAGGTTGCATGGAAAGATTTGCCAACAAAAGGGATTATCTACCATTAAATTGCCCTCAAGCAAGAAGGACAACCTCTCCACACCTCCTTTCTTTAGATACGCCCTTTGGGTGGAATTTATAGATCTCCAGAGTGGGACAAGCTGCCCCTTCTCTGTGAGATGGAGCAGTGTCGGCCTTTTTGTCTGGTGAAAAATAAAGTGCAGGATGAAAACAGGATAAAAAGATTTGATCCCACTTGCTCTGCCTTGACACGTTCATGTTATTGTTCGCCTGACTCATGGCTAAGAAAATCTTGCACATGGCAGCTTAAGACTGTTCGTTTGGGGTATGCTGAATATATCTCAAAATGACCTGTGCTTTGTCAGAGTGAGATGGTGAAAGGAGTCTCAGAGGAGGCGGCTTTGGAGTCTTAATGGTGCCTGATGTGGGAGATGCTTGTTATTCTGGAAACCGTTCTTTCTTCTTTCTTTGCATGCGATGTGGGAACACATGCTTCATATCAGGACAGTGCAGTAAAAAATAAGTCTCCCAGAGGCTGATAGACTGACACACATGTTCACATGCAGATGCATTTATTCAGGCTATGTGAGAGAGACAGAATTTCCACACCTGCCATTCATAAGAACCATTCAGCTTGGTCACATGGTTTAATCTCCAGCAGCTGCATGTTTTTAACCACTTGTATAGATAAATGATGGAGAGGCTGAGACCTGAACCTCTTAAAACTGCACAGTATGTCAAAGTATATGATATATAGTATATTGGTCTTGTATGCAATTACCCGATAGGCAAGCGGTTAGGCCTCATACCTCATGGGTCCAAATGCTCTGAGCAGCGAGGCCCTGGTTGATCCCTGGCTAGTTGGGCCATGTGCTGCATGCCATTTCCCTACCTTAATACCCAATCTTTCCCACCTCTCTCCACTGTTATCAATCAAAGGCATCAAATGCCCCAAAAAATCTTTAAAAAAAAAATAAGCCTTGCATTCAGACTTAAAACAATAAGAAAACGTAAAACAAACACAAATCTAATTATTTTCTTTTCTGCATGTAGTTTTGAAGCTCGACAAGTCATGATGTAATGTCATGCGTTAGGAGGTGAGTGTTTTCCTTGAGTCATCTCCAGCCCCCATTGTGATGCGCATGTATTTTGCAGTTAGGCACTCTCTTGAAGTCATGTGCCAATCTGTTCAATGGGAGGATCATGTCCTGAGATCTTCCTGTACCAAGAAATAATATTCTGATCAGCTGTGCATTTGAAGCGATAGAAATCATTTTAGAAATGTATTCAAAGGCTTTGATGAGCATCCCTGGAAAGTGTCCCATTAGGTTTCTTGGTAAATAGTGGTAAATAAAACCCTCATCCTTGGGTGATTACCAAAGTCTTTTTTTAGTATACTTAACCTTTATTTTATTTTTTTACCTCACTCTCTTCTATTTGCAGCTTAAACCATGCTTTTGTTAATCTGTGAAGTCCATTTGGAGGTGAAAGGTCTTGTCCAGGGAATGATATGTGGTGTCAGAGGTGGGGTCGCGTTTCAGTGTGACAGCACACAAAGAAATCCAACCTCTTCATTATCATCCCAGGACTCCTCGGTCAGATAGTATGTTGAGCCAGTGGAGAGGTTTTGTTTCTTGATTCAGTAATTTGAAGCAGCACTTTTGATGTTGGTGAAGAAAACCAATGAGGAAAGGGGGTTAGGGAAGGGGAAGGGGAGCAGGAGTGAATGAGCAGACAGGTGAGACTGTGGATGCATCTTTGAAGTATTCAGACAAACCCTTTAAGCATCCCTTTATCCTATATTATTTTCTCATCATTCCATTACAAGTTGAAGAAGAGCTTTCCTCCTACAGATTCCCCAAGGTGCCACCATCACTGTGAGGAGGAGGCCAGCCTGCCTACTGCACATAACACATATAAGCACTGTACAAACAGACTAATGCACACTTTATTTTTTTAATCCTATACTGTGTCTTTCTTCAGTGCTCTCTATAATATATCTATTAATATATAAATTGATCTTCCGCTGTGTGTGGGTGTATGTGTGAATGAGAATGAGAATCAACATTGTAAATTGCTTTAAACTTTGTTTGGGTAGAAAGGTGCAATATAAATGCAGCGCATTTACCATTGAGTGCAGAAAGACTGAGTATATACAACTTAATAAGTCTTAATCAGAACATTTTTTTACCAAATAAGATTCATTGAGGTGTATTGATAATTTTTAGATCATATTGCACACTTTGCAGTCGAATAGCCTTCAAATATATTCAAATATGGGATGCATTAACAAGTGTTGGTGATGTAAACAAACTCACAGCACCAGACAACATTAACAAAAATGGGTCATTGTCTAGTGTAGACTCAGGCAATCGGCAAATTGTTCAATTTATACTTATATTTATATATAGTTACAGTTAATATATAGTTTATAGTAAGACTTTTTATCTTTGGATCATGGATTATGCCTCAATACTCGTTGTGATATCATCATCAACCCTTTCTTTCTTTTCTCCCCCTCACGCTTAGACACGTTGTCTGTATCCAGTAATGATGCCCTGCAACCAGGCTCCAGCCAAACCCTTGGTCCTCACAGCTCACCAGGCCCCAAACGTCCTGGGAACACCTTAAGGAAGTGGCTGACCAGCCCCGTACGGCGGCTCAGCTCCGGCAAAGCAGACGGCCACGTCAAGAAGCTCGCCCACAAGCACAAGAAGAATCGCGACGGCACAAGGAAGAATATGGACACAATACCCGGCTCGCAGAAGGACTCTGACGACAGCGCCGCCACGCCACAGGATGAGACACTGGAGGAAGTAAGAACAGACAAAACGGGGGCCCACTCAGAACATTTATTCAGATTTGATTTTGACCTAACACCTGAAAATCATTGTCATCCTTCTCTCCCTCTCTCCAGCGTATGCGTAATGAGGGGTTGAGCAGTGGTACCCTGTCCAAGTCTTCCTCATCGGGCATGCAGAGCTGCGGCGAGGAGGAAGGGGAGGAAGGGGCTGACGCTGTCCCTCTACCTCCCCCTATGGCTATCCAGCAGCACAGCCTGCTGCAGCCTGACTCACAGGATGATAAGGTGGGTCACACAGGGCAATCTGAGTACATAGAAGCCCTTACATAAATATACATGGTACATTGTATGTAGAAAACACAATGCACAATACCACTCAGGAAAATTAAGGGTTGTGTTATCTAATTCATCTAAGCCACAGCAATGTAGATTCATGTTTTTATGTTCTTTATTTTAAATGGGTCAAACATGCATTTGCATCATATGCACATGCGTCATATTGACAATATGATGGCATACAAATACAGATATTATGTGCAACAACGGAGAGGAGAAATAAGGTATCATAGATTAGTGCAGGCACCCAAAAATAAGTTGTTGTTCACAGGGAGATGCCTATTGAAGCTGTTTAACTTTTAAACTTGGATTTGTATATTTTGATTCAAACAAGCAGGTTTTTGTGTCTTGTCCCACGTAGAGTTGTATAAATATCACTTCATATCCACACAGAGCTTACAATAACACATCTAAACTTTTACTTTGGCACTAATTACTCTTTTTTTTCTCTTATTTTTTTTTTTGATGGTTGCATGTTCCTTCCTTCAGCATTATGTTGATTTCTGTTCTGCTTCTCTTCTCTCCCAGTTTCCCTATCTCTCCATGTAAAAACACATCATCATCATCTCCACTTTGGATCCTTCTTTATTTAACTTTTTCTCACCTTTTTGTTTTCTTTCTGTGACCAAACTAATCGTCATTCCCTTGGAGTGTAATTGTGTTACCGTTGCTGAAGTGAATACTCCATTTATGTGTTGCTGCAGTGGCATGGTATGCGTGGGACTAAATGGTGACTTCCCATTAAGTCTGGTTTTGAACAGGGGATCCTTTTAAAACTTTGCCGGCCACTATGCCTCAGAGTGGGCTGTATTGCAAAGGACAACTTTTTCTCCAATGGAGTATTAAGCAACACCGTTTGCTGTACATAAGTTGTTTGACCGGTCATGTTGCTCGTGCTTGAAGAGCAGTCCAAACCCTGAACTTGCCCTTGACCTAAACCCACCTCATAACCCCTGTTTCCCCAAGACCAGCCTTTGATTGGCTCCAACTTGGCCCCCAATTAACCCTTTTATTAGGGCGATCACACACACACCAAGTCCTTATTTGGACATGTGGAATATCGGGGGCCCAAACTCAACAATGGTGAGCGTGATCACATACACAGAAGTAGCCATTGAGAATGTATGACACCTGTACGCATCTAGCACTGCCAAGTTTACATTTGTCATGTTTTACATGTCTTTCTTCCATGTCTCTCTCTTTTTCAGTCCGCGTCTCGTCTGTCCGCTCGTCCCAACAGTTCAGAGACGCCCAGCGCTGCTGAACTGGTCAGTGCCATCGAAGAGCTGGTGAAGAGCAAGATGGTGAGATAGAAATCATAAACAAAACTCACAAGTACACGCAAATGTGCCACATTTGTACACAGAACAATCCTGATAGAGGTGTATACAAGCACACACACACACACACACACAATAGTGTTGTTGACAGAGAATGGCATCATGGCCTACTAGTCATCAGGACTGTGACTCACTATGCCAGCTGTCCACTGTTCCAACAAGTGGGCAATATCCCCAACACACACATGCTCACTGGCTTACATCGAGTACAGTGCAGACACATGCTAAAGTAAAGTTTTCTCTCGGGTTTTACTGGGTTTTATGTTAAATAAACAAAACATCACAAAGATAAGATCAGGCACATCAATTGTATTTCAGCCTCTGTTTTTTCAGCTCTGTGACAGTTCCTCCTCTTTTCTCAGTCACTGGAAGATCGTCCCAGTTCTCTGTCAGTAGAGCAGGGCGACAGCAGCTCTCCCTCCCTCAACCCCTCCGACAACTCCCTCCTCTCTTCCTCCTCACCCATCGACGAGGTGGAAGAGCGCAAGTCTGGCTTCCTCAAGAGAAGACAGTGAGTTAAAAGCCTCGTTAGTGTTTTGATAAACAAAACCTGCTTGAGTTCAATCAATTAATCACGTTTGTCCTCATTTGTGTGCTTATATGGAGCATATCTGATGCTCAGCCACAGTTAAGTGCATTACATTTGTATTACACTGTGACCATTTCTGTTTTGTGTCTCTTAGTTATGTGCTCCTGGAGCTGGTGGAGTCTGAGAGAGACTATGTCAGAAACTTGGGATCAGTGGTGGAGGTAAAAAAAAGAAAACAAAACAAAACAGAACAGATAGTAAAGTACATTAACATTCAGCTTTCCAAGATAGTTTTTTTATCAGTGTTTGCTGGGTTACAAATGAGTTGCCTTTCCTCCCCTCAGGGCTACATGAGCAGGATGAAAGAGGAGGGAGTTCCAGATGACATGAGAGGAAAAGACAAGATCGTCTTCGGAAATATCCATCAGATCTATGACTGGCACAAAGAGTATGCTGGCATATGTCTTCTTCACAAAACATGCCCTATGCCCCTGTATTTGTATTACTTGCCCCAGCATTAAGACAGACAACATGAAATAAAAAAATTACCATATGCTCCTTTACATTATGTGTTTTTTTTTTTCTTGATTGGTCCACAGTTTTTTCCTGGGAGAGCTGGAGAAGTGTTTGGAGGATCCTGACAGGCTGGCTCCTTTATTTGTCAAACAGGTTAGAAATTCACTTTTGTTTTGTATTTGTTGAGATTATCAAGTACAATTTGTTGAATTTAAAAAAGAAAGTATAGGATATAACATTTCCTCAGCTCTCAGATTTTTTTTCTCACCTTTTTGTTTCTTGGTTTTGTTCCAATTGCAGGAGCGGAGGCTACACATGTACATTGTGTACTGCCAGAACAAACCTAAGTCTGAGCACATTGTGTCAGAGTATATTGACACTTACTTTGAAGTAAGATTGTCAAACGATTTCACACTTGCAGAATGATCTCTGTGTTGTATTGTCCAGCTAACTAGTGTGTCCCAGAGTTGATAGTATTTTTATCTTTCATCAGGACCTTAAGCAGCGATTGGGCCACAGATTGCAGATCACTGATCTGCTAATCAAACCTGTCCAGCGTATAATGAAATACCAGTTACTACTGAAGGTAAATCCACCATAGCGTTTCTTTTTTTGCAGGCTGTATCAGGTTAAGGAAAAGCTCGTCATATTGAACATGCATATTTTCATACATTTTGACTTTTTCACAGGATCTTTTCAAAATTTCGAAAAAGGCTGGAGTGGATACGACCGAGCTGGAGGTAACGTGATGCCCAGGTTTCAATTCAAACTTTCATGAAGTGATGATGGACAATAATCTATCGTGTGTGCCACTGTGTGGCTACTCGAGCCACATGAAAGAAGACTCACATTCCAGTCCCAAATGATTTTTTCTTGACTTTCATGTAGTCTCTCTAAGTTTTTACTCTCATGTTCTGCTGTAGAAAGCTGTGGAGGTGATGTGTGTGGTCCCCAAGCGCTGCAATGACATGATGAATGTTGGGCGCCTTCAAGGTTTCGATGTAAGACTGCTTTTTATAATCCCAGATGTTTGTGCACGTCTGTGTTTGTCTGTGTGAATGCTTGGACATGTATACTAAATCAAATTAGGTAACAATGTCAATAGTTTAGACCCTGCAGGGATCCGTTTGTGATTCCAGTCACCTGCCTCTAGGTGTCAGCGTGTACTCAGTTTTGCAGATATGTTATCATTTCTTGAGGTAGTGTGTGTGGTATTAGACATTGCTTTTGTTTTTGTTTGTTTTTTTCTAATGTATGAGAATTGTTAGAAAAACTAAAGCATGCTTTACTCTACTGTCCCTGTCTTCATTTCCCTCTGCTCTCACCCTTTCTTCAGGGTAAAATTGTGGCACAGGGCAGATTGCTTCTCCAAGACACCTTCATGGTGTCAGACCAGGATGGAGGACTTCTATCCAGGATGAAAGAGAGGAGAATCTTCTTGTTTGAGCAGATTGTCATCTTCAGCGAGCCAATAGACAAAAAGAAGGGCTTCTCTACTCCTGGCTACCTCTTCAAGAACAGCATCAAGGTTAGTGCAGCTCAATAGGATCACAGGGACCTCTTAGAACATAATGAAAGCCTGTAATGTATGTTCATGTGCTGTAGATTCTACCGCGGCTTCTTAATCAAACTACTTTTACAAATGTCAATAACTGTCCTTGCCGTATTTTTTCCCCTGCGACTCTTCCTCCCCCTTCTTCTCTCTTCATCATTTCCTGACTCATCGCTTCAGGTGAGCTGGTTGGGCTTAGAAGAAAATGCAGATGACCCCTGCAAGTTCACACTCACCTCCAGATCATCTAGTGGCAACCTGGAGAGGTACACCCTTCATTCAACCAGCCCTGGCATCAGTCAAGTCTGGGTCCACCAGGTCAGCCAGATACTAGAGAACCAGCGCAATTTCCTTAATGGTAAGAGAATGCTGTGCCCACTGCTGCACACACAAGCCTAATTATAACACCATAATGATGCTGAGCTTGGTCTTTTAGTGGAAATGCGCAAAAGTAGCATTATGTTTGTCCTCTCCCACAGCTCTGACATCCCCCATAGAGTACCAGAGGAACCATGTGGGTGGTGGCGGGCCGGGTGGTCCACCCAGCAGTAGCAGCAGTAGTACTGGAGGCCTACCAGGAGGCAGCAGCTCCAACAGTACTTCCAATATGGGAGGGGGAGGTGGAGGTGGCGGCTCTGGAGGATCAGGGAGCAGCTCCTCCTCTCTCTGCGGCCCTCGCTCCCGACCTTCCCGCATCCCCCAGCCATCCTCACGCCTCCCCCAGCCCGTCCACCACCACCACCCGCCAGGCCCCGAGGGGCCCGACAGATCAGCAGGTATGTGGTCACCCTGCCACCTTCAGTCTCTCCCCTCTAACCCTTACTCAGACATCACCACAAATGGAGAGCTGTTAGCCTCAGAGGTCCCTAAGATGAGGAGGCTGGACAACCCACATGGAAGTAACAGTAATAACAGTAACAGGTCATCGGACAACATTGAGGGCGGTGTCAGACTTGGTCTGGGGGGCCATGAGGAAACCCAGAAAGCTGCTATACCACAGATGGCCGTGGCTCCTCTGAATCTACCCCTAAAAAGTCCTCGAGTTGGGACAGTTTCTCCTCTGATTTCACCTCAGTCCCCTGGAGGAGGGGGAAAGGAAGCATTTGCTCCCCCCAGCCCAGCTCATAAAGGCAACTCTTTCTGGGCTATGGTCCCTGCCATGCCTCCCTCTCCCGCCAGCCGGCCTGGTTCCTTCTCCTACCCCAGTGACAGTGGTGGTGGAGGAGACTCTTTGGGCAGAGGAAGCCATGGGACGCCCTCTCATCACCGCCACTCCACTCACAGTAAGGACATAGACCGCATGAGCACCTGCTCCTCCACCAGCGAGCAGTCCATACACTCCACCCAGAGCAACGGGGTAAGATGCCACGTCGAGGCCCAGGCTTAAGTGAGGCTTACGGCTACTCACTAGTCACTAACCCCGCCCTCACTGACTGGCTGTCAGCCTGTCAGCCTGTCACCCTGCCGCTGGCTCTGAGAATGGCTTGTACATGCAACGACTACTACACTGGAGATTAATGGCTAACTGAGTGCACTAACTTCACCGACAGTGTGTGTGAGAGAGAAGTTTCTGGCTCTCCCAGAATGTACTAACAGTGTGGATCTGACTCATCGAGCTACTGTTGTATCTGCTTTCTTAGACACTCTCTCTGGGTTTCAGTATGTGTTTGCATCTCAACTGCAGCTAATAGACACTAACCATTACCAAATGATTTTAAAAACACCATTTCTCTTTGGTCTTTTTCATCCATACTTCCACAGGAATATTTTTATGTGATAACTAATGACCTCTGGTCAAAATGTTGAGGAGCTTTCATACAAATTACTTCCTTTCTCCTTTTTTCCTGTAAACTTTGCAATGGTTAACCTTGAGTCTGCATAAGCTGCTGTTTGCTCCACTTCAGGCGACTCTGTCTCTTCAAACTGAGCGTCTTCTATATTTCTTCTTGGAAATTATTTTCTCCACACTTTCCTTGAAAACACAGAGTTCTGTATTTCAACAGCTCTGACCTGAGGATCATAACTTCTGCTTCATAACTTCTTAGAACATAACAGTAGAAATCAATTATTGCTTTAACCATACCGCAGCAAGACAAAAAGCATTTTGCAATACTTCCCTAGCTGCATGCGTCAAGCATATTAGCAAGGTAATTTGTATGTGTTAACCATCAATCAAATCAATCAAATGCATTTGATTGGTGTGAAATTACTGATACACTTCTGTAATTCCCCTTCTTGGGAATGTTTGTGCATGTATTTTAATGTGTGTCATGCACAAACTTGTTGGTTGTGTAGTCTCACATTGTGTTTTATTTATATTTGTGTGTTTAAGTCTAAAGCTTCACAATCTTCTTCTCCAACAGAGTGAAAGCAGTAGCAGCAGCAGTGTGTCCACCATGTTGGTGACCCAGGACTATGTGGCAGTGAAGGAGGATGAGATCAGTGTGGTGCAGGGTGAGGTAGTCCAAATGCTAGCCAGCAATCAGCAAAACATGTTCCTGGTGTACCGGGCAGCCAATGAGCACTGCCCTGCCGCTGAGGGCTGGATCCCTGGCTATGTATTAGGACATACCTCTTCCTCCGTCACACCGGAGCTCCCAGAAGGAACCATTAAGTAAGTATAAGAGACCTTTCTCATTTTCCTGAGACATAAACAAGCACATGTACATTTCAGAATTCATGATGATAATGCAAAACCGGAATAAAACTGAGATTTCTCTCCTCTGGTCTTGTTTTCTTCAGAAAATCATTATCATGGCACACAGCTCTCCGCATCCGCCGAAAGTCTGAGAAAAGAGACAAGGAGGGCAGGAAGATGGAGAATGGCTACCGCAAGTCTCAGGACGGCCTGGCCAACAAAGTCTCTGTCAAGGTAGAGAGCTCAAAGATCATTTTTACAAATTAAAAAACCCGTTTGCTCTCTGTCCTTGCTTCACATTTTAATTTGTCCTCACACTTTCGTTACAGCTTCTAAATCCCAACTTCATCCATGATGGTATGTATACATTTTTCCTTTTGACCAATCAGTGAATGAGTGTGTGTGCCTAAAAATTATAAAGGAAACATAAAGAAATGAACCCATAAACCTAAATAAGTAGATGTTTGAATTAGATATTATGGTATTTTTAAAATCTGCACATCTATCTGTTCATGTCATGGGCTCTTACTTTGAAACTTCAAGCTGTTCAAGGTACAGTATCACTGTCTCTGATCAGCTTTTATTTTTATTCTTTCTCTCCAGCTCCTCCAGAGTTCCTCATCCCTGTCAGCGATGTAGCATGCGAGAGTGGCGACAGTGTCACTCTGAGGTGTAAAGTGTGTGGTCGACCCCGGGCCACCGTCACCTGGCGCGGACCCGACAACGACACTCTGAGCAACAACGGACACTACAGCATCACTTACAGGTGACAGCATATATGTTTGCTTAAACTGTTTTCTTTTCTTTGAGCTGTATCAAAACATCAGCATGTTGTATGCTTGAAGTAATAAAGAACTTTATTTCAGCCACACAGATCCAAACTTAAATTCAGTGTACACGATGAGAAGGCAAATGAGAAGTTTGTTGTAATGTTGTTGTATTGACAAATACATTTGGCGACGAAGCATGAAAGTTCAGTGGTTTATCGTTTCTTCCTTCCTTCTCTTTTTTTTTTTACAGTGAAACAGAAGAGGCAACTCTTCGTATCCTGGGAGTGTCTCTAGAGGACAGTGGTGTGTACACCTGTGTTGCCACAAATGTAGCAGGCTCTGTCACCTCCTCAGCCAGCCTCAGAGTCTCGGGTGAGAGTCCAGTCATGGTATAAGCATGTATAGGGTATACGGCTTGATTACTGGCTAAATTGTGGTAATAACACCACCTCATTCAGGGGTTTTGAACTTCTTAAACAGTACCGATTAATTTACCTTTTATTTCTTACAGACATACAAACAAATAAAACTATATAACATTTATATATGTAACAATGTGTGCTCTCAGGAGTGGCTGATGATGGCAGTGAAGTCCTCTGGAAAAGTAGCTTTGAGTCCCACTACACAGAGATCGCTGAACTAGGAAGGTAAGAATGTACAGAGAAAATCCCCTAAAGCTTTAACTCCGGACTATTTGACTATCATGCGATGTTCTTTAACCACAACAAAGCTAATAGATTCTCAGTATTACTGGCATTACCACCAGTGACAGTAGTAGTTTGGATGAGGAGGTATTGCAATTTCTTGCTAATTGACTGCAATATTTGTTTCTTGACGGATCTGAACAATTGAAGTGAATGTAAAATCCCTAACTGATTCCAGTCCGTGCAAATACACCATAGATACTGTACCTTAAATGTCAGGGAGAAGATTAAGAAATTGTAGAACAACTTGAAATGAGCATCCACTAAAAGATTTGAAAGAATACCTGCAATTTCCAGGCTTCAGTGTGCAATTGTGGCCCACAATATTAGATAGACATTCATATATTCTTCTGACCCTCATTTCTGCTCCCCAGGGGCCGGTTCTCAGTGATTAAGCGGTGTGACCAGAGAGGGAGTAAACGGACAATTGCAGCAAAACATGTTAACAAGAAGCTGCTCCGTCGAGAACAGGTGCTGCAGGAGATCAGACTCCTACAGACTCTGGATCATCCCAACCTGGTCAAGCTGGTGGACACGTATGAGACGGCCAACAGCTACATACTTGTACTAGAGCTGTAAGTACAATAGTGTTTTCATGTTGTGATTGAGGAACAGAAATTGTTTATCCCTGTGAATTTTGAATATGCTAATGAGATATCAAATGTATTATGTGTTTCTGTTTTCAGGGCAGACCAGGGACGCTTCCTGGACTACATAGTGAGCTGGGGCAACCTGACTGAGGAGAAGGTGGCTTTGTACCTCAGAGATATTCTCGAAGGTCTTCACTACCTGCACAGCTGGAGGATAGCCCACCTTGATCTCAAAGTAAATTAAAATGTTCTTACATCAGTGTAGAGTTAGAGACCAGATGAGTCAATTAGCGGAAAACTCATAATATTGTATACTATTTGTAAGACAGTAAATTTATTTTAAGCAAAAATAGCCAAAATCCTCTGGTTCCACCTTCTTAAATGTGAATATTTTCTGGTTTTTGTAGTCTAATGCAATAACAAAATGAATATCTATGGACTTGTCTGACTCAAACAAAACGATACATTTTAAGACTGATTTTACAAATAGGTCAATGTGAAGAAGGGTCTTTGATGCATAAGTTGTATCACAAGATGGATTTCAGGTGTTTCCTCACCAGCAAGCTAAAATGTATTTCTTTTACATCAGCATCAGCAAACCACTTAGAACTATTTAAGCTGAATCTTAGTTTGGTGTTTTGGTGTTCAGAAAGATTTCTTTGAGTCAAGCACTTGTTTCTAAACTTCATTTCTTCTGCTCCTGCAGCCTGAGAACATTGTGGTGGAACACGCGTCTTCCCAGCCAGTGATCAAGCTGACAGACTTTGGCGACGCCGTTCAGCTGAACCCTCTCTCCTCCTACATCCACCCTCTCCTTGGGAGCCCAGAGTTCTCTGCTTCTGAGCTGGTCCTTTGTCAGCCTGCCTCACTGATGTCTGACCTCTGGAGCTTAGGTCTGTAACCAAGAACAGTTATAGTTATGTCATATATTGTATAGGTGACTTGATACACACATCCACTAATTTCCTGTTGCAAACTAATGGACTGACTGACAGATTAATTTACTGGTGTTTTGACTGGATGATTTACAGGGGTGGTGACCTACGTTGTTCTAAGTGGTGCCTCTCCCTTCCTGGATGAGAGTTTGGAGGAAACGTGTCTGAATATCTGTCGCCTGGACTTCAGCTTCCCCGAGGACTACTTCCAAGGAGTGAGCCCAGCTGCCAGGGACTTTGTCTGCCTGCTGCTCCAGAGTGAGCCGGAGCGACGGCCCTCTGCAGCCTCCTGCTTGCAAGAGCCCTGGCTTCAGCCTCGAGGTGTGATAAACCGAGACACTGGACATGCCTCCTTAAATCACACACAGCCACCAGCGGTGCCACCATCTCAGAATAATCACACCTCACATCTGGACACCTCCCGGCTCATTTCCTTCATCGAGAGACGGAAACACCAGAACGATGTTCGGCCCATTGGCACCATTAAGGCCTTCCTTCACAGCCGCCTGCTCAACCACATCTGAAAACAGGTCACTGGGTAGATGTGACAGCAACATGTTCCTGTATTGTTGTGGTTTAGAAGGAATCCATGCCTGTCCAGCAAACTACGGAGGATGAGAACCAGGTTAACTTGGTTCACTTGAGCTGTGGTAAAACCCCACCAGCAACATTTCCACAATGATCACCTTTTTGTTCACTAAGCCACAAAAGTCCTGCTGCTGCTGACTGACCGACCTCTGCTGATAAACTCCCCCCCTCCCCCCACACCTCCTGGTAACCTTGGCATACTGTCGTTATGCCGGCACAACATATGAACTGATGGAATCTGTTTGAGATTTCAAACCTTGACTTAGCAGGGAGAAAACCAAGCTTTCTCAACAAGCCAGCGTGAGCAAGTCTTGCGTTTTGGACAGTATTAAACAGAGAAAATAGAATACTGTATAATAAGAGTAATTCAGGCTGCTTTCGGTTGAACACAAGAAAATGTTTTTTTGTAATGAGAGATTACTTTTTGTAAATGAAACCATGTACAGTGAGGAAACAGAACTGTCTTTATTCATACCTTTTGGAAAACAAAGGTGAGTGAGTAAGTAGGAAGAGAACCAGAGTTAAGATGTGTGAACAAAGTGGCACCCATCAGCAGGGTCCACTTCTTCTAGAACAAGATGAAGACCAAAACCATGTTTTCCAGAAACGCATTGTAGTTACATCCAGTGCAATAGTTTGCTTATCCTTATGCCCCCGTTCAGTTCGAAAGGTGAAATCATTTCAGTTTGTGACACTAAGAGAAACTAAATTAACTTAGCTTTAAAGCTAATCGGCAAAGCTTCTCAGATTTCTACCTGCATCCGCCTTATATGTAAATAACATATACCTGCCTTTCATTCTCATTTTGAAGAATTTGTCTCAAATGAACAAAAACTATTTAATTTGCTGAGTATTAGTGAGTCTATGGAGTCACTCCCTGCAGACCCTCAGCAGCTGAATTTCACTATGAACAAACTGCTATTAGAAATGCACTCATATTTTGCATCAATTCCCACGTGCAATGTTGCAGCTTTAACATTTATGCAACTATTTATGAAGACTTGTGTTGTAGCCGTATTCTTAAAAAGGCATGTACGTACCTGGTACTGCGATAGATGTCTGTATTGTGTTAACTCTTATGTATTAAGTTCAGTATTAATATCTGCAAAACCCCCAGAGGAGAAGAGGGTTTTCAGAAATAATGTATAAAAATGTGTATCTACAAAATATAGGCACTTATGCTTTCATTTTGTCATTGTTATGTTTTTATTTTCTGTAACAATACCAAAGTTGACTATGCTTTTTTTTTTTCCTGCTAAAATGTGTTTATGATTTCTCATGTTAAGTTATAACAGACCACACTGAACCCAGACATCTGAGTGTTTACAAAGGTTCAGTCTGGATTTATTTATTCTTATTGTAATAAGAAATTGTTTGGTGGTTTATTGCTGAAAAAAAACCTAATATTTCACTTGTCTTTTTTCAAGCTGTGCACAAAGTGGTTTGCCGTGTGAGTTCGTTTGGCTTTTGTAGGTAGATACTGGTGTATGTCGCTAGACTTTTTAGCATCTCAGTTTGACATCATAAGACAGACTTGGTTGACATTTTTACCCAGAAGTAGGCCTGGAATAATGTCTTATTGTGGCCCATTCACCATGGACTTGAAATGATTGGAAAATGTATTACAACTTTTAGGAGACGTCAGAATCTTGTACCACTAACAAATATATCCAACAAATATATCCCTTTGATAAATACCCCTCAGCATGAACAGGTATCTGCCATGAAAGAGATCTCTTCCTCTTATTCTTAATTTGAATGAATTGATGTCTTTAGGTGAAGAAGTTGTTGAAAACTTCTTTTTTTTTTTTTTTTTTTGAAAGTGCCAGTTGAGAGGTGGGTGAAACTAAAAATGTGCATTGTTTCCTATTTTATTTGAAGGTTGTAAGAGTTACTGTCTGATAATTTGATTTATTGTTAAAGAAGTCAGTAACATGTTGAGTTCAATGACTCTCGTTGGTCTGTACAGTCTAAGTCTCTCATTTTGTCACATTTTATTTATTGGTGTGGATCTGGGTTTCCCAAAATCATGCTGTTAATCAGTTTATCAAATTCTCTTAAAGCCTTTTCATGGAAGAAAATGATCTAAGTAATAAAATGCCTTTGGGAAACCCAGCCTATACGTGATGTAAAGATGTACAGAGAGGGTCGGGCAGTTTGCCCACACCCAGGATGTAAACCTCATAACTATGTCATATTTTAAATACACATAGAACAAGACTGCAGCAATGTCATTTTGAATGTGTTATTATGACTTATTTTTACTTTTGCATGTATATTTCTCTTGTACAGAAGATTGTGTTTACATGTTACTAAGTGTTGTAAATATTTTATTTTGTCCTCTGTTATTTTGCCATTAAACGTACAAGGAACAGCTGGTGTCTGTGAAACGTCGTGTGTACATACAGTATACTCGCATACGCCCACATATGAAAATCTAGCCTGTCCTGAAACTATTGTTATTGATTTTTTTATTTCCCATAACCCTTGGGGGTTGGAAGGCAAGGCAATGCTGTGTTCCCGGTATGAGTAGAGGGCAGGGAAAATCCCTTAACAGGTCACTCAAGATGAATGAAAACTGCCATAATGAATAGATTCCATACTACAATTTCACAGACCAGAACATTTGTTTTCATTTCAAACTAGTAACCGTGAGAAAAGTGAACCATCGCGCATGTTTCAATGTTCTTGACTCACGGTGGCATAAAGGTACCATGATGAAGTTGATATTTTGACCACTGAGGGGAAATCCTGTTAAAGAGCAAGAGCAAAAGCAAGATAATAAGATAAAAACAAGATGTGCACAGTAATACTAGGTGAATGGATTTACTTTGATGAAGATGCGTACTTGTGATAACCTTAAACGAGGAGCCAGAGAGGGGGTGTTACCCATCTTATCTGTCCTTTGAACATTCTGTGAATTCAATCTGCTTCTACTGTAGGTTACTCATGTTCTCATAAATCAAAATGGAGAAGCTACCATAGTTTTTTTATGCCTTGATGCACATGCATGCACATGATTGTCATCTATATTTATGTTTTATTTGAGGAAACTGCATAAAATGTTTAAGTGGGAAATAACTCATTGTGCAATACAACAGATTTATCTATTGACTTAATTGAAGCGTGTTTTGTACAGGCTCATCTGCCTGTTTGCCTTTGCTCCTTTGTTACCTGTGTCTCAACAAGTGTTTGTGCACAGATGTGTGAGAGGAACAACTTTTCTTATCAGGTGTGAGATCAGTTGTGTTTTCTCTTAGCACAAGTACAATCAAATATCTTGCATGAAAACCACAGAGGATATAAGTGTGCAATCTCTACATGCAATACTGTGATAAAAATCGCAAACAGGAGCTGTGTGTAAAGGTGTTGCATGCTGGCACACTTTAGTGTTCCTTCATCTTTGTCCCCTTTGTGTCTTATGTTATGCTTTATAAATATGGTTTGGCTAACAAATGCTGCATGATGTTCTGACTATATCATCCCTTCGACCATGTGTTCTTTGCCTCCAGACGATGTTTCCCTCTTTGAGACAGCTCACTTGCTGTAGCTTCTGGGCATCCGTCTGCCTACTTCTGTACTTTTTGCAAAATACCTTGACAGTCAAGCGCACTTCGGAGAAACTTGCACTGATTGTGCGAACAGATTGTTCAGATTATTACTGTATCACATGTACAATACGCCTACTGTGCAACCAGGCTCTGTGAGACCACTAGATGGCACTAAAGAACTGGCATTGTGTTTAATGGTTTGATGATCACACAAACATCAAGTTTCATGCTTAACAAAAGTAACACTACTGAGGTCAGCAGTACAAAGCGAGGACAGAGTCTCTGACGTTCTGGAAAACAACAGAAACCAAGCAGTCACCATTGTCGGAGTTCCCAGGAATAACATGTGCACCCCCACAGAGGCTTGAGAGTTAACTTAGGAGTAAAGTACTGATGTAGCTACCTCACCTTGGCTTGCAAAAGCTTGAATATCAGCTCAAACAGTTTGTCAGCCCTTGAACAGTTGTGGGTAAGTCCCTCGGCTTAGTGGAGAGTTTCACAAGTATTCACAATACTTAAAGTGGAATGAGGAGTTATTCAAATTACATTCAGTATCTTCTTTTTCTACTTTCTTATTACTTACAAAATTGCAAAGCATGCATGTTGTTGGTAATTTGATCAAAGCTGTCACTCTTATCAGAGATTGGCATAATTATGAAAAGTTGCTCAACTAATGTTTTTTTGTTTTTTTTTTAAGTTCCATAATTGTAAATATATTTTAGATTCCAATTGAGAATCAACACCAAGACCTTGCTGTGCTACTTTAGCACTTTGAAGGCCACACAAACAACCTTATAATCAGACTCTCCCCCACCATCCCCTGGTCCTTGCTAAATTTGTATCCAGACATCTTATCCAAGTGCACCAAGGTGACTTTAGCAGCTTGAAATGTTTCAGAGTGAAACCCTGAAATGCTACTGCAGTGCTGCACCCTCTGTACCCCTACAGTAAACCTGCCCTACTATTACACATCACAGTAAATGCAAGGCTGTTGTTGTAAGTGAGAAAGTGGAATCGCAATCGGCCTCAATGTATTGGTTGATTTTCTAATCAAGATAAGCACATCTTTATGAATGAGGCTAGGCTGGGTGTCACAATGGTGCAATAGCATCAGCGTCCCTCTGCTACTGAAGGCCATGCTAAGAAAAATCAAATATTGTGGATAACAAATTTTTCTTTGTCTTTTGTGGATTATATTTGAAAATGCCTTCCACAACAGACAAGGAAGTTAGATGCAAAAATACAATAAAGAAATATCAGTGTGTGGAAAAAAAAGAATATATCGAATACATGGGGTATTTCATAATGCAATTTATTGAAAAAAGGCAATATCCTCATATAATACATAATATTTAACATGACATCAACATTACAAAAATATCTGCTTGCACTGGTACATCCAATTTATTAGAACTGACTAAAATTAAAGAAATACAATTTGGCACGCTTACTTGTTCATACAGACTGCAAAGGTTATAGTGACAACTTGGTTACATACTTCCTCCTTCATGTTGTGGTTTTTTCTGGGTTGAGGTTAGTAGCAAATCTGCTACATATGCTATGAGGTTTGCAATACTAAGGATGCCAGCTTGCACCACGAACTTTTGTCTGTGCAGCTGTTTTATACATCCAAAACTAATGCAGTTATGAGACTAGTCATCATGTGCAAATAAAAGTTGGTATTTCTTTTATAATGGTGTTTTCCCCTCAACTGAATGCAAGGCAGTTGTCAGTGTCTAAGCTAAACTCTGGCTTTTGACAGCCTGTGAGTAAAACAGGATGCTGTGGCTACGAATGCTGACATTGTTGACAGCTGTTATAATTGACACAGTTTCACACCCTGCATCACCTAGTAGCATGTGATAAAAAAAAAGAGAACAAAATTCAATTCAAAATAATAATATCACCTAATGTTGCAGGCAAACGCTGGTGTGATCTGTTCCATTCTGAATGCAGTCAAAAAAAGTACCCAAAATGATATATACAATACAATTCCGTTTAATGTCCTTGTGAAGAGCTTATAAACCTATAACAAATTATTAATGTATGCTAAAATGTAATAAGCTATACTATACTGCAGGGGTGTCCAAACTTTTTTCACTGAGGGCCACATACAGAAAAACATACAAAGGGCTGGGCCACTCACTAGAAGTGAGCTATGCTGCTAACTTTAATCCACTAGAGGTGATGTATATCGCCTCACCTCTAGTGGATTAAAGTTGGCAAAATCAATCAAATGTAGATAAATTCTGCTTGATAACTGAATATGATTCAAGAAAAAAAACAGCCTTTCCATCAGTGGGCTTTCATTTATTAGTTGTGGTACAAGCTGGTCTTTGCCTTGTAGGCTCTTGTTCAGGTGATCAGTGAGATCCACTAAAAATGCCAACCAGAGAGGGTCACTGAGCCCATGAAGAGCTCCTTCTCTCTTCAAAACTGGTCCATTTCTGATCTCAGGGAATAAAACCTCTGCAGCACAGAGCCACGACTTAAGCAGCGCACATGACAATGGTAGAGCGCCCTCCCCCTCGCCCCCGAGCCCCATCCGTCGTACCACCACGCAGCTCGTCCCATTTAACTCTGATCATGCCAACTGCACTTTAGCCTGCTAACATCAAGCAGCTCCTCCGTAATGCAAAAGTGCAGTGCAGCGCAGGTTCCATGTGTGGGCAACTTTCCAATACAGTTTTAGAATTTCCTGCGGGCCAATGAAAATTGGAGCACGGGCCGCAGTTGGCCCGCTGGCCGTAGTTTGGACACCCCTGCTTACTGTGTTTGCTTGCATGCAACTAATGAGACCATAAGATCAAGCTCGTGTCTTTTAAACTCAAACATAATTTGTCCTTGTCCTTCTGGCTTAACTTAATTCCCGTACTCTTACCCTCACTCTTACCCACGGATTGTTAACCTAAAGTAGCCTAGGAAGAGGTGAGAATTAGTCAGAATGATCTTATTTTGACTTCTGAAGAAATGCCCTTATTGTTAAGAGTATTGTTAAGAGTAACGGGAACAAACGTAACCAAAACCACACCCCTCCATAGCACCACTTACATAGCAGTGCTCCTGTCATCCAGACTGGTGGTCTGTGAGTAGACTGACCCGGTGATTCTGTCCTGAGGTATGCAGACCTTGATGACCTTACATAATACGCAGGGAGTTCTGTTCATCAGCCTCAGCAGCTGCCTCCTGAACTTCTCCCCAGCAAAGACATACAGGATGGGGTTGAGGCAGCTGTGAGAGTAGGCAATGACTTCAGTGACTTGTAAAGCCAGTATGATGGTTTTGCTGCTTTCACAGTCTGTATAGATTTGCAATAGCTCCAGCGCTTTAAAGAATGATGCAATGTTGTACGGGACCCAGCAGCAGAAGAAAACAGCCACAACTATGATAACTAGACGGATGGCCTGTTTTTTGGATGACTGGCTGTACAGAAGCCTCCAGACAATCTGTGAGTAGCAGAAACCCATGATGACAAATGGGAGAAATAGACCCAAAATGTTCATTTTAAAAAGGCTGAAAATCCTCCAGAAGTGAGAGTTGGTATCATCCAAAGCAGGTGTGGGATATGCAGGGAAGCAGAAATTAAGCTGATGACCGACAAACTGCTGTTTGAGAAAGATGAGGTCGGGAAAAGAAGCGAAAAATCCAGCCACCCATGTAACAGCAGCTGCGATCATTCCAAAAGACCTCGTCCGTGCTCTTATTGCATAAACAGCATGTACTATAGCCAAGTACCGGTCAATGCTCATTAGACTGATGAAAAAGATCCCACAGTAAAAAGCAATATGATAAATACCCAGGACCACTTTGCACATAGAATCCCCAAACAACCACTGGTCCCGGGCTTGGTGGGCCAGGAAGGGAAGTGAACACACCAAGAGAAGGTCAGCGATGGCCAAGTTCAGGAGGCACACGTCTGTCATGCTGCGGAGTCGCACTCCACAAGAAATCACCCAGATGACCAGACAGTTACCCAGAAGGCCAAGGAGGAAAAACGTGGCATAGAGGGCTGGAAGAAAGTTGGCTCCATGACGCTCATACACACACAGCCCGTAGCCATCTTCATAGTCAAGGTAATAGTCTGTGGGGGTGCTGGGAAACAGAGAAACAAAAACAACAACAACAAAAGACTGAATGATTAGGAAGTCCTCAGTTCAGTTTATTGGATTACACAGAAAAAAACATGCACTAAAGCTGCATGATTTAGCTGTAATCTTGCAGCCCAATTGAGGAGCGCATGCCAGCAAAACAGATGTAATGGAAAAACACGGTGAAAGTGGAAGGAAAACTAAACCGCTCAGCTAGCTGCAAACAGATTCAGTGGAGGCTGGCAAAGGAGCAGACTGACAAAGACGCATCAGAGACTTAAAAAACAACACAGAGAACAAAATGCGATGGCATAGGTGTCAGCTGTAGGCTTAAGCTTACCCTTGTAAGTCGTATGTAGATTCATTCTCACTTGAGCTACTGTCAGCACTGATAGCAGGAATGGTCGTGGCCATGGTCAGCTGCCTGGAAAATATTTAAAACATGACCTACTTTCTGTGGAAGTATAAGGAAAAAAAAAAAGGAAGAGAAACACTACACACACCCTGGATTAGTCCAGTTTTAGGTTTCAACTTTGACATAGTTTAAACTTTTCTTATAAAGCTTTAGAGGGTTTTCATTAAATAATGTAATTTGTTTCTTGTTAAGACTAAAAATAAATATTTAATAGGCTCACAGGCTTTATGTGGTTCAGCTGAATTGCAGTTTAGAGTACATACTATAAGAAGTACCCTGTAGGGTATAAAGTGCATTATTCCACAGTGGGATATTGTTTTTCGGCATACGTAGGGTGTCCAAAAATAACTATTAGCTGAAGGAGGTAGTTCTCTGGAAAAGGCAAAAAAAGAATGGGGATGACTGAAGGTGGATCAAATTAGTCATTTACACTTTGCTGATGCTGACTTGTGTTTTATTGCGTTTATTGTCAGCCTCCCTTTTAGACTCTCTTTTTGTCTTTTTGATAAGTCCATCCTCCCCTTTGTTGGGTTGCTTGGTAGTGTGGACAGTTGTTGGTGTCGCTATGCTGGAACAGCAGCCATTTCTACAGGATTTTCTACCATTAAATCAGGCTTTCATCAGCATCTGAAGGGACTTGCATGCAAGCGTGCATGTGCAAAACAACCAATGGGAAAGCTCACTCCCTGAGAGGACTTGTGACCTGTGAGTCTCTCATCACGGGCTAGATTTTCTAAAGCCTGAAAACAGAAAAACGAGGATGTGCAGAACACTAGTTTTCTCTCAGACAACATGAATTACAACATGCTGAAAGGTTATTATGGAATTTTTGCCCAATTCCACCAAACTAAACGGCCTTTCTCAGCTTTACATAGTGGATTCAAAGGATTCGCTAGAGCTGTTTGTGTGCATTTTATATTGTTGTTCTGTTTGGCTAACATAGACCAAACCACACAAACATCTCAGCACAGATCTAACATGTATAATGGTGCAGCTAGTTTTACCAGTGCATGGGTGTGTATTACTCTGTCTCTACAAAGTTAGAATATTGTGCACGGTAGCCTCTGCGAAGGAAAGCTGACTGTTTTCTGTAGACAGCGAGAGCTGTTAACTTGTTTCAGACTGAACCACGCAGTCTACCAAATTGTGAGAATTTTTAGAAGTGAGCAGATGATGCACAGGGCTGATTCCGTTTTAGCAAACAATGGTTATGAGCACATATCTGTGTTTAAGAGTTGTCTTGACATGTTATTCAGTAAAGAAGATGATTCTGGATTAATGTCTCTCTGATAGGCTCCGAGACTTTAAGTAATATGACTCCAAATGCTTAAAACTATCCAAATACAGGACATTTTATTTGTTTTTATTTCTCGTTTATTTCATTTCTTTAAAAAGACAGAGTTAATGTAGGTGTCTGTCTTTAAAAATCATTACAGTGGTAATGTAAATTGTATAGCGGTCTGCCCCAGTCAACTAATTTCTTACTCTTGAATTGTATTGCGCATTAAACTTCATAACCACAACTGATATGTCAAATTAAAGCATATGCATGTAAAAGTAAAATAAATAAAAACAAAAACAGCTTTACCTGCAAGTGCTGTTAAGAAGACAGCTGATAGTGGTGTTCATTCTGAATCACAAGACGTTGAGGTAAATAGCTAAATCAAAGAAATGATTATGTTTGTATCCAATTAGGCACTGTGCAAATTGTACACTGCAGGAAGATGGTGTGAGCATTATGCAAGCCTTCTTAAGTACTCCCACCCCCTAACAAAGCTTCAGGTGGGCTTGTGGGCTTGCATATGAGAAATGTATGGTTTGTTATTTCCTGGCAATGCCTTTGTGATGTCTGTGACCACAATGTCTGCGGATACATAAAACCAGAAGTCCGCTTGTGCAAAGCGACAGGGTGATCAGACCAGCAAGTACACGCAGCTGGAGCCATGCAGAGCTCTGCATGAAGGGTTGTGCTTCTTGCAGAACTTCATGTGTCTGCATTTGTACATTTGCGCTTCAAGGAAGTGAGACTATTGACACATGCATCGGCGCAGTCTGACAGTTTTTTCAAACCAGCACAGAGTATAGAAAGCAAATTACTTTCTATGTGCAGGGAAAAGTTCTGACTAATATCTACAGCTCAAAATGAGATGTGACTATTGCATTTCATAGATCTTAACATTTGTATGTATCATTTTGATTCAGTTGGTAGCTGAATTATGGGCCCCGCTGATCAAACACTGGCCTGTTAGTCAGGTAGGTTGTTGTTATATGACACAGGGATTCTGCTCTGCTCACTTCTTGTCAGATAATTACAAGCTGCCAAGAATGACTGAAATGATTTCATCACCTCAAGCATATGCATGTTGATGCACTTTGGTACGTAATCACTTTCTTGATATTTCACACACATACACGCACACACACACACACACACACACACACACACACACACACACACACACACACACACACACACGCACACTCTGATGGTCTGACTTTTTTTTTCTCACTTATAAGGATAATGAAGAAAGAGCAATCACATTTTATTTCCTTTATTTTACTTTACAAACCAATATAATTTTACAATTTTTTTAATGTATACATTTCAATACACTTTCAAAACAAAACATTCCTCTGTTCTTATAGTAACCTTTTGCTCCGCACACGCACACGCACACGCACACGCACAGACTTTGCCGTCTTTAATGAAAAAAAAACACACACACATCATCACAAGCACACATGCACTCACCACCACTACACAGAAGGAGGGTGTGTTCATGAGTCTCTATTATCTGATTTTAAGGGTGTATTGGACGTATCCCTGTCTGTGGTGTCTTTGCTGCTGACAGTTGCTTGCCTCTGCTGTCTCCAGCAGAGAGATCTAGACAGCACTTTGACCAGTGACTTCCTAAACTTCTCCCCTACAAAGGCATAGATGACTGGATTTAGACAGCAGTGAGACAGTGCAATGATCTCAGCAAAGCCCATGGCAGAGTTGATGAGTTGTGAAGCTTTGCAGGTATTCAGGATTTCAAGTTCTTCCAGTGTCTGAAGGAAAACTGTGACATTGTAGGGGACCCAGCATACCACAAAGACACACACTATGGTGAAAATCAACTTCACAGCTTTGGCTTTTTTGGAGTTCCTGGTCTTGGACAGCACAATAAGGATTTTCACATAGCAGAAAATCATGATGGGGAGGCACACAAAAAGGCCCACTGTGTTCTCACTGAAGTTTCGCAGCAACTTCCAAAACTGCTGCCTCTCGTCTGGGTACAGTGGCTGGCAGTAGGAGGTGTTGCACAACTCATCAATCTCCAAGGTGGCAAATATCACTTGAGGGATTCCCACAATGACAGACATAACCCAGATAATCGTGCTGGCTGTAATCCCATAGCGAAGTGTTCGGGCTCGCATGGCTGCAACAGCATGGACGATGGCCAGGTAGCGGTCCACACTCATGAGGGTCACAAAGAAAGTCCCACTGTAGAAACCCAACTGTTCCGAGGAAGCAAAGCCAAAACAGGATGTGAAATAAGGTGTCAGACTTTTCAGGCCTCAATGAGGGTCTTAATACAGCTGATATTACACAGCAGCTTTTTCACACAGCACCCGAGAACACGTGATCTCACCATATTTATAGTATATTATGGTCCTCAATCAGAGAAAACAACATAAAACACTGTAATATCTCATTATTCATCTGCACCTCTGTATGAATTCTGCTTTCTGAATCATAGGTGCCCAAAGTCTGTTCATTGTTTTGTGTTGTAAATAATGATAATAATAAAAAAATGCCCCACCTGATAGACTCCTGTCATTAGTTTGCATGATACAAGGTTCTCGGAATTGTAGGCCCAGAGGGGCAGGGATGCAGCCAGTATGAGGTCAGACAGGACAAGGTTGAGGAGGCATACATCCGTCATAGTCCTCAGTTTTATGTGCTGGAGGAGAATCCAGAGAACTGTGGCGTTGCCTGTGAAATCAATTTGAATTATTAAATGTTATTTTAGGCTCTTTCGGGTGAAAAAAAATCTTGAGCAGAACTAATGTGTAAAATGTGTGATTCTGGTCTTTTTGAACATACCAAGCAGACCCAGACAAAACAGCGAGTAGTAAAGAACTGGCAAGATCGTGGAGCTATCGAGGAACTCTGCACTGCAACCCTCATCACAGACAATATCGGAACTATAGTCGTACATCTCGTTCTCTGATATGTTCATACTGCTGTGTGAGGAGAATCAGAAGATTTGGGGATTACTTTGGATAAACACATTTTATCTTCATGACATCCTGAGAAAGAAGATATTAAATTTAACAAAACATTTGGAATGATACAAAAACATTGTGGCCCTTGATGTACACAAAAACTGGTTTATTATACTATCAATAAAACAATGCAATAATTACTAAAATTACCATGAATAAAGTAACACCAAGTTAAACAGCAAAATGTATAAATTACATACAAGTTATAACAATGATGATAATCTTACACATATTCTGTATACTGTAATTTGATCCTTTTCAATATCTTGGTGGCTAGCTTTTGTGTATACGTGTGTGTGTGTGAATGTGCAAAAATAACTATTCCAATTCTTGAAACCAAGTCTACAATACACGCTCTAGTCTGGCAGCCATGAATTCCAACAACCCTCCAGTATAAAAATACCAAAAGTGGTATTTGAGACACATAAAGGTGCTCTTTGGTTACAAAAGCCTTCATGAGGGGAATCCAAAAGTTTCTTACCAAAGACTTATGTGAACTGAAGCTGTACAGTCATTAAAATAAAAAGAAATCTACTTCTACTTACTTTATCAACAATAAGATACTTTGACTTCTGATCCTACTGTCTTATGATGTTGAGAGGAATTGAGAAACTTTGCTCTGAAGTGAAAACTTGCCTCCACTTCAAGAAATCTTCAAAGAAATAGAGACAGATGGTGTTTCTCCTGTCTTATGACACAATGTTCCACACCATCATGATGAGTGAAACTCTTATGTTCCACACTAAACATTTTTTTTTAATATCATACAAAATAGAAATAATTTGGAAAAAAAAACATACTCTTTATTGTGAAGGAATTCAGAGATATTACTGGAATTTCCTGCCCTTTAAGCTGAACTTTTCAGATATGATTGTCATTGAGTGAGTCATGTCTGAAAGGCCACTTTAACAAATACCCAAAAACCCAACGGCTGCTATTTCAAAGCAACAAACTACTTTCACAGACTACAAGAAATCCATAGCAATGATAATATTTTGGTTGATTCACTATAGCTGATGGTAACCTCACATAACTAACCCTAACTCTACTTTTCTAATTTCACAGATACAAGCAACACTTTCAACAGCCATCACCAGACTAGATGTAGATTCTGTGCTCATCTGTCTATTAATATCACAACCTTCCTACTGCTCTAACCATAATCAAATTCATGTGATCTGTCTTAAACCACATCTCAAACCATTTTCTCCCACTATCTACATATACAGAACCACCTGCTTTGACACCCATACCGACCCTCACTTCCTGTGGCTGACATTGTTGACATACATGTGTGTACAGGATCAACTACACACTGTGTTTGTAGGTGTGGGAGGTGAGAGCAATTAAGTTGGTCTAGTAAACAGCAGTTCATAAAAATTGAGAAGTTGATGTACTTACCAAATTGTCTGTCAAAATCACTGCTCCTGAATTGGTCTGTTCTTGTGTTGCGCATCAAGCTTTCATGTCATCCTTCCACCTTGCAATGCTTGCTATTTGTGTCAAATCCTGCTGCAGAGCTCATTTCTGGTAAGATGAATTCTGGGTTTTATTGTTTCCTCCTCATTGTGTTAAACCTGCATAGACGTGTCAGTGTGGCTTCTGAGAAATGTCCTTTTATGTGTTAACGTGTGTCATGAAAGGAGTGGGGGTGGGGGGTTGGGGTGTATTCTTATGAGGAGCTTTTCTTTTTCTCCGCTCTTTTCAAACACCTTGGTGATATGAACTGAAAACAGCATTCAGCTCATCAGGAATTGCAAGATAATTTTTTGAAGCAAAAATCTTTTATCTGAATCTTTAAAATCAATGTTGAAAATTGTCTGTGTATAAAAATGAATTCTGTCTACTTTGATATGTTTAATTAGTGGCTCTAAGGATAGAACAGGCTGCCTTGATCATGCACACCACCAATAACTAATTCCATAACGAAATATTTGTTTATTTCTTTTATTTTGAATGAGCTCAAGATGCTGTGCTGTGGATTTGGTGTCCTAAAAAGGCACAATATAACATTATCTGGCAAATAAAAGAATGTATTCCGAAGGAAACACTACAAAAATACAAATATGCAATATACAGTGAATGTTCCACATGAGCAGAGTAAAATGTGCAAGTGAAGCAAAGTAAAAAACAAAAAAACCGTCATGTTGGATGTTCTTTCACCAACAAATGTGTGAAAAAGGGAAAAAAAAGGAGCATAAATGTTTCAAACACATCAGGCACAGATAAACAAACTTTGTGGTTACACGCTTTTACAAATAGAGCGTCATGGTTTCAGTCAAGAGGCACAGTATGAAGTTTCCCTGAAGATGATGATGGAAATGATCAGATAACACTTGATTTAACTAATAACTGAGGTTTTCTTCACTGAGCTACTGGAAAAATCTCCCGTGGGTTGAATCCCTTGCACCCATTTCCTCAGCATCTGCATGGTTCGTTTCATAAACTTCTGTCCCAAAAAGGCGTAAATGATCGGGTTCAGGCAGCAGTGAGTGTAGGCTAAGGCCTCAGTCACTGTTAATGACAGCCTTAAATTGTTCTCTAGCTTGCATGCGTCACCTTGCAGCATGCCCTCAGATTTCAGAAACAGCAAGAAAAGGGAAATGTTATATGGGGCCCAGAATAAGAAAAAGACAACCACTAGGGAGATGATGAGTTTGACGACACGGTGCTTCTTTGTGCTCCTCATGTTCACCAGTGTGGGGATGATCCTAGAGTAGGAGACCACCATCACCAACAAGGGAATCATGAGACCCAATACATTTATTGTGATGAGGTTATAAAGCCTCCAGCCATCGTTTTCTGGAATGAACTCACATCCCAGCCCGTGAGAGCCATTTATCACCTTTGTGAAGATAAAAGCTGGCACAGAGATACCCAAGCTCAGCATCCAGACAAACGCGGACATGGTGATGCCTGCCCTCAGGGTGCGATATCGAGCCACACTGTGAGTGTGCATGATGACCACATAGCGGTCCAGCGTCATGACAACCATGAAGAAGATGTTGCTGAAGAACCCGGTGTTGTGGGAGGAAGAGAAGAAACGGCACATAAATTCTCCAAAAGTCCAATCACTGACCGCAGAGAAGTGAGAGTAGAAAGGCAGCGCCACGACGAAGAGGAGGTCAGAGAGAGCCAGGTTGAAAAGACAGATGTCTGTCAAGTTGGTCTGGTTGCGGTGCTTCACCAGGACGCACACCACCAGGCCATTACCTGAGGAAAAACATGTTAACGTTGGAGCATTACGCATTGCATGTATCAATAAAAAATCAGAATCTGGAAGGGTCTGACACTCACTCACTCACATACACGCACATACCTACAAATCCGAGGATGAAAACCAAACTATAGAGAGTGGGCAGAAACACCTTGCCAAAGTTCCTCACATCAACAGAGTTGCAAGGAATGAAGTCATTGTCAAATTCATAATACTGTGAATAATCATAGATGGTTGTGGTGTCAGTGGCATTTGCTCCATCCCCTGCAGAAAGAAAAAAATTCTTGTCAATTTCAACATTTGCAACATCGAATCTTGTTTCTAATCTTTAAAAACAGTCAGATCATACGTACGTTAACGATAAATACTTGAGCAAATCTATCTGCAAATAAAGCCCAAACTATCTGCAGTGTTTGTTTCCTCTGTGAGTGAGACAGAGTGATCATTTTAACTTTGGGTGAATCAGCCCTCACAGTCAATTATAGATTACGGGCGTTATCCCGCCACCTGCTGGTAACCACAGACAACATACTCTCTTAGTGGAAACACTTGGCACTGCTACACGTCTACTTTAGGTAGACAAAATAATGTCTGGTGCCCCCCAGAAAATCCTCATAGGGGTGGCATGCTTTGGCCACTCTTGGGGTGGCACACCATTGTACGCATAATTTTTTTAACCAATTTTAACATTAATATTTTAACTTTTTTTTTTTACATAGTTTTACCTTCTTTTTTTGTTTTTAAACAAATTTTTACGGCCCCTCATTGGTGGCGCTGCAGCATAACCAATGCAAACACTGGTATCAAACGTGGCCCATATGAGGCCACGTGCTCATTTTAGACGCATCCTTCATGTCAAATTACTGAGTCTTTGAAATGGTAATTACTTCAATTTGAATTCCTTTGAACAGTTATTAGTTTGTCCACCTGAGTAGATACGTGTTTGTAGACCATACATTTGATAAAATAGTATAATAGTATAAATAGTATATTAGCAAATAGCAATAACAAATAGTATAAAAAACTATTTTAAAGACTTTTGATACAATTTTTTATCACAATAAAATAATATCACCACAAGGCAACATTGTTTAATAGAGTTCCAAATGGAAATCCAATTAAATTATGAATTATACAGCATTACAGCATTTGGATTTAAATGGAAAGCGGACATAAAGCTGACAGTAATATATTAAGCCTCGGGCATCACAAGTTATCACACAAATACTTCAAGTCAAAAATACATTGATCCATTTTTATTTTATGCCAAAAAGAGTTGTTAAAAGTGTTCACCTGACATGATGCCTTCTCCTATCAGATGTAGTCAGTGGCTGCACTTCGGGGTTTATTCAGATCTTTATGGACACGATGTCATCAAATGTACAGTGATGAACTAATTTTGTGACAGGCAGCACCCCTAATAATGTGTTGTACTGAAAGAGAAGCGCGGGTGTTTCCTGTACGTCCCTAAGTGTGACAACAAGATCTTTATCAGGAGCACAAAGTTCACTGATGCTTGAAAAACCAAAGCATCACAGAGCAGCTTATCACAACAAAACATGAAGGACACATTTTGCATATTGTTTTTTTCCTTTATTGAAACATTTTACTTATTATTATTATTGTTATTATTATTATTTCTAAAGCAATACTATCCATATTTGCTGAGTATCATCTGACACATGTAGAGCAAAAACAGGTTTTTTTTTTTAGTGAAATTGTAGATAGTGGTCTATGAGCGACCTCTTGTGGTAGAATCCATACCTTAGTTGTTAAGGCTGAGAGAAAAGAGTTGAATTCTAATGGGACAAACTTAATGTGCAACAGCAGAAGCAGCAGCAACAATAAGAAGAGGGCATTGTCTCATAACCTACTGCATGAATTATTAGGTAAACATGATAAACATGTTTTAATGTGTTTTTTAAATTGCTTAAGAGATGCTAAAACTGCTCAAATAAAGGAAATATTTTTTACAAAAATGAAAGGGAGGTGTAGCTGCTAAACTGCAACGCTCTAAATACCGTAAAATCTAATTTATCTCTAACCACATTTACTGAGACAAAGACTACACAAATCCAACTTATAGTTAGTGAAATGTACATGTTCTATATAAACTGGCTATACGGTCGGAAATAGCACATAATGCTGCCTACAATTCAAATTATTGTACTATTTGGAGTATGCAGTGCATCACAGTGTCTGTTGTTGAAATTGGCTGGGCTTTTGGAGGCAGAAGTGAGGCTTGATTTTTTTCCCCCAACTGCATTTTGAAAAGATGCGCCTTGGGTGGTTGGGTTTAGGTCGGATGCATTGTTGATTGGTTAGTCTCAAGGCATCCTTGCCCTAAAGCATACCCTGTTTTATCATCTACTTAACTGTAAATGGGACAATAATTTACAAAACACACATCATGCTGTATTGAAGAAGACATGAAACTAATGACTGATGTGTTATAAAAACTGGATACCGAGCCGAAGGTGGCACCTATTCAGTCCAACAGGAACTGATTGCCTGGCACATTTGCCAGAAAAGTTTAACAGGTTTGGTTCTCGGGTGAGTGGCCCACTGACTGCATGCACTAGTGTTCATCCCATCCTGCCTCTGGCTCAGGTGGGCTTGTAAATGGCTCCTACCACAGCTGTGATGGAAAAAAAGCCTTATTTGGCTTTGGAAAAATTTGACAAAGATTAAACCCCCATAGAGTGTACAAAGAGTAATAATTGACTATTTACAGCTGCAGGTATCCTGTAAACACTTCCACAGGTGTCTCTTTTACAATGTGGTCTATGGGGGAAACGCTTTTTGGACTGCAGGGGATGTCATGAAGCCAAAAATGTTCAACTTCCCTTGTATAAAATGGTGCATCATGTGGCCCATAGAGCACGGGTACTAATGTCTTGGGCCGGCTAAGCCATCTAAGTTCTGGATAGCCCTGCGCTAACTTGTGCGGCTTTCCAAATGTTATCACACCAAATGGATCAAGGTCTAATTTTCTAATTGTTATCTACTGATCTACTTGACATCTGTTTACAATGTAAATAAGGAAATAAATAATGGAAATAAGGTATTTTTGGGACTGTGACAAAGTGGGTGAGAAGGCTCATTTCTCCTCACCACTTGTCCTTGGACACTTTCAGGCTACATACTGTTTTCCCTGTGTGTATTTTGCTTTAATTTAACCAGGCCATAGCGCAACATTGAAGCACATACTATCCTGGGTTTATTTGTGTTAGGTTACAGTGTACATCTATCAAAGGAAGGATTAAAGTAAAGCACACAGTCATTAATTAGTTCAGTTAATCCTTTATTAAGTTACAGGTAAAATGTGGCCCAATTGTTTGTTCCTTTGTTCATACTTACCTTTCTTTGTTTGTTCTGGCTCACCATGGGGAGTAGTGTCTGAGAGGAGGGCGGCCCAGCACTTCCCGAATTTATGGTGTTGGTGATGTCAGCGTGACATCATTGGGTCAGACCAATTGGAGGGTCTTTTTCCTTTTGATAAATGTTTCTTTTGGTATTAAAACGCATCGCCTAGTATTAATTTCACTTGTTTAGCTTGCAGAGAAATATTTAGAAACGCCTAGAAGTTTGAAGTGTGTACAAGGATGATATCTGCAGATTTGTTTGCATTCAGGGTACAGAATAGGTCACCATGCTGCAGAATGGTAGATCTGAAGTGAGCAAGGTGTGAATTGAATGCCCTATATAATGAGTAGAGATTCGACTGCCTCCACAGAGAGGTGAGGGCTGTGCTGCCATGGTGTGACATTTTTTTTTTTGTTCAGTCGCTACAATTTTGTTTTGAAATTGGTTCTTTGTAGATCATTTTTTGTATTGTTTTGTAATTTAAGTTGCACATAATGAAGCACTGTAAAATAAAATCACCACTTGCGTACAAGGAGTCTGCCTGCCTACCACCTTCCTTGACCGTTTTGGCCAGACTACTCTACAGGGACCAATGGCATTATGTGATGACTACAAGTGTTGTACTTACATACTCTGGCCACTATGTCAACTTGGCTTCAAATCTTGGTGCAGTAGAGGGCATGAATTAAGAGCACAGGGTGAGTGACCCTGGGTAAGGGTAAAACATTTTATTCTAATAAATTCTCTCTCTCATTACAGTAGTTGAGAGAGTAGTGAATGAGAAGTGATTATTACTCCAAAAATGACATAATTTTATGATAATTGTCATTTTACACAAAACAAACACATTTAAACTGCTATTACTGCTGAAAACTAAGTTAACCTAGCCCAAATAGTATTTCATTTTTTTTTGTAAAATTTTGCCTCAATATTAATCATCCTTGTCTAGTGTCATGTGTCCATAGAAAAGTGCAAACAGGACTTTCTTATATCATATTTGTCCTATCAAAGTAAAAGCCAGCCCCTCTGTAAAACATGGATTTTGGTAAATTTGAGAAAGTAAAAGTTGCCTCATGTCAACATCACTTTATAAAGGGTTAAATTAAGTATATACCGCTATATTTTCAGCGGTGGAGCCTAATTTTATTGACTTCTGCTTTGTATTCATGTCTGAGGGCCTATTTGTGGTGTAGTTGCCGTCGCTCTCCAGCTGGCGCTCACTGAATTCCCAATGAGGATGATTGACGTGAGATCTGCTGACGAAGGCGGGCTGAAAAGGGCTGCGTCAAGTTACACACACGCTGCTGCAAAAACAAACAGGAAACTATGTGGCATTGCCTTCCAATTAAAAGAGTGGAATTTCTCAAGAGGCATCGCAAAGGTAGTGTAACACCATACTTGCATGCTGTAGACATTATGCAAAAAACACGAACGAATAGAAACGAGTGTATTAGCATGAAGACTGAATGTCATGTCTCGCTGAGTTGTTTTATACAGTCTGAAGTTGTAGACTTCCACTTGCTGGGACTTGTTGGTCTGCACTTTTCACCGAAACAGCGTAAATGTGTTCTGAATAGTCCCTCTATCCCGCGTGTTTACTGTGTATCTGCATGTCAAAAATCAAGGACGACACACACACACACACACACTAAAAAAAAAAAAAAATAAAAAAAAATAAAAAAAAAATCATGGTTTAGATGACATTTATGAGCTCTTATTTTGAAATGCCATACCGGATGTAGCATTCAATAAACCAGCTGACTTGATAAAGCTAAAGGAAAATCAGCCGGGGGAATACGAAGATTATATCAAGTGGATTTGACAAGTAACTCAGTCCACGAGAATGACCCAGTAAGACCGTTTTGACCGAAGTAAGTTGCACTAAATACACTTAAATATCGATGCTTGTGTCGCAGTTGAGTTTTCACGGACACTTTGCGGTCTTTGTGCTTCGGGTCACACCGGGCTGTCATCTCTGCGCACTGTTGTCACTTGTCGGACCTGTGATAGAAATGCAAAGTTGCTCTTTCCTCACCAAAAACGTACCCGCTTTATTGGCTGTCATTTGTCAGAAAAACAGCCGCTTGTTGAATTTATAAGTCATTTTTGGTGTGCTAACCCGCAGGTGACAGCCTAATGGACTCCCACCGAGTCTAGAGAGCAACAGCGGATTTTGGGAGCCCTGCCTGAGCGCCGCTATCATCTGAAGTTGGATTTTGTAATCACTGCAATGACCGAGTCCTCGAAACCGCCTTTAGGGTAAGTCCATTAAACATAATATGAAGGAGCTCATGACTTCAAACGAGCTATTTTAGCTCAGAAAAAGACCTAATAGGCTTTACTGCTGAATAACTGCGCAAATGTGACGGTACATTTTGCATTTCGTCTATTATTAATAGACACTCAAACAGGTCTAAGGTGCTCCAGAGGCCGTTTATCGTGACATTATGCTGTTTTATGACATATCTCATGACTGTAATACTTCAATGAAACTGTGTTTGTTGTGGCTGTGTGTCATTTTCATGGTTGCCATTCATACAGTAGGTGTTTTCCCCTTCAAAACAACAATTTTATTGGTCAGAAAAGCAGTTGAGGAATTATTTGGCCCACAGTGAGCTGCCGCCCCATGACTGCCTAATAGTTAGGAGCGCCCACAGCAACACTTAAAAAAGCATTTGTAGCAGCCCACAGTCAGTACTGACAACAGAGAGAGTTTTCCAGCAGCCACACCAGCCGCCTCTCCATTTGCCTGCAGTCTCTTTGCCACTCACACACAATAAGTAGGCCTGTGAACAGCTCTGGACCAAAGCGACCTGTAGCAGTGTTGGTTGCTAATGGGGAGAAACTGGCATGGCCTGGTGGAACAACAGCACCATCAGCTGTAGGTGTTGTCCACAGTATGCTTTTAATTGTGCTTTTAAAGGCGTGGCTGGAGCTTCTGTCTCTGTGGTTCTTTCATCACAACATCAGATGGTGTGCTGTTGCCCCTTGCAGCAGCAACTGAATCACAGTGTGTGCCTTTTTCAGATAAGGAGGGAAAAAAAAGATATGTACAGTTTGGAAACAAGAAAACAATATACAGAGGGGGAATATAAAAAAAAAAAAAGAAGGGGGAGATATCAAAAAGTGTTGAACATTGTGAAGTGGGGTAAAAAGTACATATATTGCACATTGGTGTACATTATAGTGCCGTTATTGTCAGCGTTGGTGCATGTGTGGTCTACTTCATATTGTTAAAATAGATTATTGGTAGGGTTAATTGAGTTGTTTCAGTTTAACGTTCCTGCTGTTGTGTTTGCTGGCTCATTATCACACTGTCAGGTCTTACTGGGACACTTGACAACAAGGAAGCTGTTAATAATGTTGTTTGTAACACTTTTGCTTTTCCCACTGCAACAAGTCAGACAACTTTTTGTCTGTACCAAAGGACAATATGGTGAGGTGGTGATGTTTGGTCTATGAGTGCTACTTCTTTATTACATGCTGTGGAGACTGTATCGAGACTCATCACTTAATAACACAAACAAATAACTTGTATCATCCCTGACTGTTTCAATTTAAATTCTAAAGTATGCTACTGTTGAGAACAGTGTCCATACTGTACTATAATGTACTGCTCATTCATTGCAGTTTTATGTTGGAGGTAAACACCTATCCTAAATGAAGTATGGTTTACCGTAAATGTCTGATTTGACATATTATAATGATTGAATGAATGAGAATGAGATAAAAGATCACAGTATAGCCCTCTGTGGTTTTATTTTCCCATTGGCTTTGATTGGTTTATTTAGAACTTTTACCTGTAAATTCAAGTCAGAGTTATCATGTCTTTTTGAGTGGCTTACTGACCAGGCATGATCTATGATCAGCATAATTATGTGCTACTTGGGTGCTAATTATGATAATAGCTGTGTATTATAGAGCTGAATGTCGCTGACTCCATTACATCTAAAGTCAGCATGTTAATTATTGCTTTAAGATGAGATTTCTGTGTGTCCTGCTGTCTTTGTAGAGAGCTCATACCTTTTATTTACCACGCATTAGCTCATCAGGAACCTCCTAACACTATTTACACTATTTGCACTATTTTTTACTATAAGTGTGTGGTAAAGGCTGAAAAGCAGTGTGGCGCAGATATACAACAAAACCTGGATGTTCTTCAGGGGCAACATGAGTAGGGTGTGATAGTGTTAGAAAGAGTGTTGATGAGGTGAACTAGGGTTCGGTCTACTTCTCCTCTGATCTTTAAAGTAAAGGTCACTTTAACCAGATACTCTTAAATACAGTGATTTCAGATACTCAAGAGCTTCTTGGCCAAATTACAAAGTAGACTGGACACAGAGTCAGCTGGCAGTGGAACCTAAATGCCTTTTCATCCGGTCAGTGTGTGACATTTCTGTCCATATAAACTACCATGACAACTCCCTTTGTGTTGTGATCTCTCTTTCGTCATCACACGGCGAGTAGCAACTTTACTACATAGCCCACTCCTAGTGAAACACAGCTCATAAAACTACATGAACACGTGCACACACACAGACACAGACACACACAGACACACACACACACACACACACACACACACACACACACACACACACACACACACACACACACACACACACACACACACACACAGCACGGCCACTGAGCAGACAAATGAGGAAGGGAGAGACTGCTCTTTTGAGGGATGTGATATTCGTTTGTACCTTGCCATTGAAATCTGAGCTGTGTGTGTGTGTGTGTGTCAGTGTTTAGAGAGCCTCAGTGTGTACTTCAAGAGTGGTGGAAAGGTATGAATAAAGCCTTAGTTCAGCGCTTTATAAGCCTGTAATTAAGCATGGACACAAAAGGCAACTTCCTCCCCTCTCACAGACTAAAATGAGTACGATTCCTCACTGTGCTCTGAGATTAAGAGTATCCAAAATCTAACCCCAAATCTGGCGGCTTGCTTCCTCTGAGGCAAAATTAATGTAATTAAAAAAAAAACTTAAACCTGCCTGTACCACTTTTTTAATAATACACATGAAATGCCTTCAGCTTGAACCCATTGCCTTGTTCAGTTGTTGGTCCTATGTTTAAATTGGAGCATCATTCATAGTAATTGCAGTTAGACTAGAGTAGTTATTGTCCTTTCTCTTAAAGTCTGCAGTATACACGATTAGCACACTGCTGTTTTTCTCTACATGTCTGGACCTGGTGTTTATATGTGCCTGCATTTACGCTTGTTTGTGTATAGTATGAGCTTTTTTCCAGAAGCCTCTGATTAATGTGGTTTTGTTGCATGCACTTCATTTAAGTAACCACTCCGACAGAAGTAATAAGGAAGCAACAGACTCATATAAATAAACAGAGGAAGAAATAAGAGAGAACTGCTCAAATAAATTCTAAATTTATAGCGTTCAGCCTTTTAGTAAGCTGTTATAGGTTTAATAGACATCTTCTGTTTTCCTGTTCGTCTTTTCTGGAGTCACAACATGTGTGACGTCACAATCTTGTGAGTTTACTTCAGTCACATGGTGCAGCCACCAGTGATGATCAACCACCCACGACCTCATGTAGACAATCATGCTTTGTGCATCACTTATGTCTGGATTTTGCTTTGAAGTTCCCCATTAAGTGCAAAGAATAAGAGAATAAAAAAAGCCTTACCCCTCTCTATATCCTGACTTGTGCTGCCATCTGCCTCACAGTTGTTAGGTCCTGCGTTTTAATTTAAACCCATCTGTTGTTTGTAGTAGTCTCATTTCTGTTTCTATTCAGTTTTAATACACACCCACAGGAAGACTGGGTTGGCAGATTTTACAGATAACAACTGTCCGATTATCCCCAGCTCACACACCCAGAGATAATTATTGGCTACCAACTGTCCTGCTTGTGTGTACACGTGTGCCTGTGTGAACTCATGAACACTATATATGGAGGAACATCAACACCAGTTGCTAGCTGCAGTGCAAAAATCTTCATTGATTTGAAGCTGTGCCCACTGGACCCTTTTACATAGTATCTGAATGCCATGCGAGTCTGTCAGTCCATCCAATTTCTTATAATACTATTATATATTTTATACAGTTGGAGGCACAAGCTCCCCACCCTGCACATCCTTAAAAAGATCTTGTCTATTTAGAAGTTCAAGGTTCATGTGGTGAGCTCCTAGCTCAGCACTGCTGACTAAGGGACTTCCCTCTTTTTTTTCTTTTACTTCAAGGCTACACAGAGGAAAATGTGTTATTGTATGTGGTCACATCTGGATATTTAGGGTTATTATTATGAGGGGTTAAATTTAACTTGTATGAAAACTGAGAATATGTGAGGTTATGCGTTGTTGGCAGTGTTACAGTGTGTAACTGGTAAGATTCATGCATCCATGGACCATCCTGTTTTAAATAGAGAGGGTGTGGATGTAATGCTTCCACAAGCTTGTTCTGCAAGGATTGAAGCTTGACCAAAACGCACACTGACTGAACATGCTAGGTCAAAAGCATACAGTATAACCTTTGCTCAATGGGTTTAATGAGGAGCCAGGGTATGGTAGAAATATACATTATCACAAGACTGACTGATAAAGCTTATGGTTGTTAAACTTTGCTCCATGTATAATTTTGTCCTCAAACATACTGAACACTTGAGATAAAGTACTTAACGTCCTAATTAAGTGAAAGTGAATTTAAAGTGACTTTATTCACATTTTATGAGATTTTAGAGTCTTTAATTAATCTGTATATCATAAACAATTACAGCGATGTCCAATTGAGGTTAATGTCCCAAGTAGCAGTTTGTTATGAAGCCTGGCACAGTAGGATATAATTAATGGGTCCACAAGTAAAAGCTGTAAAGGCTCGTTGAACATATTCACTCCATAGCCATGCTATGAAACATTTGAGACATCCAGACTGACTATATTTATAGACTGTTGTGCTCCTTAGACCACATTGCATTATCCACATTATCCATCCACTTATATTATTTTCTGGTATTTGTCAACCTCTGTCCCTGATGAAAGAAAGCAGTGGCAGATACCTTTGATAGCAAAGTACGCCTGTGTATCAGTCTCAAGTATTCTCAGTACAGTGTATATCAGCCTGTACTCTTAGTATGCAGCTGCTATGGGCTGCTCAGATTTATTTCTGGAAGCCTGCAGTCATATGTTAGTCACTGTGGTATGTGGGTTTGTCGGAGAGGAAGACAGACGGACTGCATATGTGTGTACAGACTGGACGGACTCCTGTAGCACCAACTGACGTGCCATAGCAGTGGTATCGCTTGATAAGACAGAGGTGGTGAAGTGCAATTTACCTTGCACACACTGTGTTGGTTTTAACACTGCTGCTAGCTTCTATCTCGATAATAGAGAAAACAAAGTACAACCACTTTCTGCTACCATGCCAGTAATTAAGCAACAGGTTTCCTCTACCGTTAATTATGACAAAAGCATTAGAGTGTCAGCAGAGAGCACATGCACATTTTCGTATTTACGGTGACTTTTCTATCTTTAAGTGCTGCCTTTCTTTTAAAATAGGCACCAATTAATGCTAGAAATGCTATCACCTATTACACGGTGATGTGACCAAGAAGCAAGTGTATAGTCACGCCAAAAAAGAAAGAAATATACCCTTATTTGTAGTATTTTTTTCTGCATAAATTGGGTTCAGTGATGGATTTTTTTCCTGTAGCTCATCACCGATCTGTGTTATTTATCTAACCATCCTGGGGGTGCCTGCAAGCTGCGTTTGTCTACTAAAAAGCATCAGTGTCTGTAACATAAGTGTTTTTCTACTTGTTTCTCCAGCAGTAACTCTCTAATTGAACAAGCATCTTGGGTAAAAGAGAACAAACTAATTATCATTTCCTGCTATTTTGCTTCTGCATTCCACCTCTCCTTCCTTTCTACTCTAATGTTGGACTCCACCCATCCACTCTTCTCTATTCCCTTTCTTGTTGCTCTCTTGTTGCCATATGGGGCTCTGTGCCACCTGAGATTCCCTCATCCCTACTTATTACCAACCTTCATTATCCCTCTTTCCTTTTTTTCCCCTCCATTCTTTCTCAGCTGTGGGCCTGTTTGCCTCCCACAAGCTTTATGTCTTCTTAAGCTGGCTCACAGTATTATAACTCATATTTTGATGCAACCATAAAAGTAATAACCATATAAATGCTTATGTGTCTCAACAATTGATTTATTTCTCCCCTTATTTGATTTTGAAGGTATAATGTGTATTTACTTGGAAACACCACGACAGATATCTTGCTTAGACATTCAGGTTCTAGACTTGATTTGAAATGTTAGAGGATCAGGACCATTACTTAAGCAGATCAATGGATAAATGCAGGCTGCAAAAGGAATTAGCTCAGTACAGAGCTGCGTGATTTTTTCACTAAGCGTAATCAATGTGAAGAACACCTTGGTTTTTCATGACAGTCCAGGAATACACGAGTGAAAACTATGGCCCGCAATAGGTGTCACTCTATAAATCCACCTCAGTTATACATAGGCTTACATAGGCTTAGTGTCTTTAAACAGCTGAAATGTTAAGGAAAGAATGGAAACTCTTTTTGGCAAAGGTCTGCAGAAGTGTCAGTCATCTTCCCCTTAGGATTCACATGTGCTTTTTCCAGCAGTGCAGACAGAAGGGTAAGATGGCTTCCTGCTCCTATTTTTGGACAATTATTGTTGTTTTGGAGCATGTCTCGTGTTAAACTGTTACACTGTGCCTCTGTGTCACTAGTCACAAGTGGACAAGTAGTCGAGAGGAGAGGATAGGATAGGAGAGTGGATGGGGTGCTGTTAGTAAGTGGATTTCTCTCCTCTAAGTAGGTGTGAAACAGATACTCCTAGATCACAGGTTGCTGACTTACCCTGACCTGAGGTCATCGCAATACATCCTGAATGTAAATCCTCCAAGTAACTGTAAGGAGTGTAAGCAACCTAATTGATCCCTATGAGTAGCAATTCATTTAGCACCTGAGGTGTGGTGTTGTCTTTTAATCTCCCTTGGGTTATTATGTTACTGTTACTGACTCTGCACTCCTGTTGAACAGATTGTGCTGAACTCTAACCTGGTTGTTTTAATAGTAGTAGAGAAGTCGTCACTTGATAATCAGGTAAACCAAGTTACAAGCAACCTGGTGAACCATTTCAAGACTAACATATTCATATTTTAAATGTTGGGCTTACACTTCATATAAACATACCATACCTCCTTTGATACAAACAAGCAAAGAGTTGAGATTTTCCTACACATGTTTCAGACACAAATTGAAAATCTCAACTCTTTGATTCAGGTTGAACACTGTATGTACGACAGCTAAAGTTCGTATGTAAATGTAGTGAAATGATTGCATTAGACAATCCAGCTTCAAATGAGCTTTACTTAATCATTCAAATGCTGAGAATGGCATTTGTATACACACTGCAGCCACAGACTGTTGCCATGGCATGGCATGTGGTTAAGTGCTGTTTTGCCAAGATTAGAGCTAAATGTTGTTATGCCAGTACAGCATAATAGACAGTCATGTCACACTCATTCCTGTTATTATTGGTTAAATGGATATAACAAGGATGCTACTTTCATGAGCTATAATGATAGTTTGGCCTTTTGTGAACTGTTTGTTGACCTCTACGCATGAATGAGGTAGGTAGTAAGACAGTTACTGCATGTGGGAAAACTGGCACATAAAGTTAGATATCTTGTTTGTGTTTGCAGTGAATCCTCAATGAATTGAGAATATAGAGGGTCAGATTGGCATTATCATCGAGTCAGTGTACTTGGTATTGCAGTGGGGTGGACTTTTTAACCACATGGCTGGTAATATGAGCATCAAGGCATATGCTGAACTAGGAGGAAGTGTGCCTAGCAACTGCAAACAAATGCTTTACTGGGCTCATATGTCTCCAATACTCACATCTAAAACAGAAAGTCTTTCACTCTCTTTCTGTCTTACCCTTGCTTTCTGTCCCTGCTTATTCTTCTTTCTCTGGGTCACTCACCCTCTGTGTACATGCATCCAAAATCCACAGCTGCTACTAAACTGAGGTCCACACTCTTCCGCAGTCAAGTGGTGTAAATATAAGTTGCCATGGGGACACCATGACACCCAAGGGTTATGCTGGCTAGGTAGCCGGATGGTGTATGTGGGTGTGAGGGGAGTGGCTGAGTGTCCAGGATGTGTATCTTTCACAGTGTCCAAAGCACAACAGGAGGTTAAAGCTCAAGTGTGCATGCAGACAAGTGCTGCTTTCGCAGTAATGTCCATGTGTGTGTTCCTGGAATGGCAAATGCTTTCATTGTTAATGTTTCTACTCTTAGATGATGTGTCTTCCAAATTATATTCCATGTTTTGAGGGTATGATCATAGATTGAGCCCGCTTTGACAATATATTTTTGTATTCATTCAGCAATATGACAGGATAGAGCTATAATCTTTTTAAATTGAATTGAATTTGCAGTATTGCATTGAATTTGTTTTGCTCTCTCATTTGCAGAGTAATATACCTTTGCAGTACTACTACACTTTATAGAGAACTTTTGGGCTCAGTGTCTTCGTGGTGGATGGGTGGAGCTCAGTCTGAGGTCAGGGACCGTAACACCATCACTACGATCGATCTTTCTCCCTCAACAAACTGAGCTACTGCTGCCTTTTTTTTATTTTTCAAACTAGAAATTCACACACTCTGACAACTGCTTTGATTACATAGCTGGACATCTGTTGACAGGGTGGACAAGATCTGAAACACCAGACCTCTTCTAGCTTATGTAATAATGCAGCCATTGTTTGTGTGAGTGATTGAAGACAGCCAACCTTTGAAATCTTGCCTTATTCGGTGTTTGTTACTCAAGCAAACAATGTAGCTAGTGACATTTATTTGCATAAATCCTTTTTATATGCCATAGATTTTTGGTTTCATCTATTGTTTCTGTTGTCAGAATGCCCAAAGTTTGCCATCGTGAATATAGGTCAGTCAGCGCTGCGCTGTGCCTTTTGCCAATTAATCTGCTTCATTCCCAGTTGGTTGTCTTCATTAGAGGACAGTGGCTCATTGTTTCAGTGATCCTATTGTCTGTTTTGAGCAGACTCTCTTCCAATGGGATACCCATGCGTCTAACTAAAGACACATCTGGCTGTCCGTCTATCTTAGTGGCTGTCTCTCTGACTGACTTACTGACCTCATGAATGTTTGTGGTTCTGCCTGCTGCCTTAAATAATTCAATTTACTCATATTTACAGCAGACTTTGTTGTTTAGAGTGGACCAATCTGTCCTTAAGTGAGTGAGTAAAATATCATGAACACAATCATTTAATGTCATCTATAGGACTAATTTCAAGGCATAAGATTAGCTGAGATTGCAGGAAATGGTTTTCAACAGGTAAATGGAATTTGTTTTAGTGGGGTTGGTGCTGACAGAGCACAGTTCAGAGCAGAAACGAATTTATTCCGTTATTTGTATAAGACCTTCCAGAGTGGGAACTTTTTAGGCTGTGTTTCCATGGCTGGGATAAATACAGTCACTGACAAAAAAAGAAAGAAACTTAAGGTAGTCTCCAGTGTGTCTGATCTGTGTTATGTAATATGACATCTCACTGTTTCCTGCATTCACACTGATCTGTATCTTTGCTCAGACACATCCACAGTCGTACTCACACAATCAGTTTTGATTTATCCTAAGTGCCTTGATCAGGAGTGAGTGTGGTTGTATTTGGGTCAGGGAGGAGGTAGCCTGATGCGCACACAGTCACACTCACACACACACACATACACACACACACTGTAAATGCACTAATACACACAACCTTCAGACACTGAGACTAATCTGTTTAAGAGGCTACAGCACACAGACAGCAAATACGATGGCTGGTAAGCTGTGTATAGGCTTACATCTTATGTCATACACCATTAGGATTTCTTACTATTTACTGAGAGCAAAGGTAAAGTTATAATGGTTTGTGCCCCTTTATATGACACTAACAAATTCTTGTGCAGGCACTAAACGTTATGTTGACAAGAAGCAAAAGCTTACCAAATACTTGGTCAGATAGTATTTGATCCAATATAGCCTTGTCTAAATAATGATTTTGTTAATTTAACACTGTATTTTATTTAGCCAAAACCCTTGCATGTCTTTTTGGAGAAGGACAGCATCAAAGTTTTCCCACTTGTAACCACCAGCCAGACTGTGACACTGACTTAAAGAAACACATCCGTGTTTTGAGCGGATATCAAGAGCGACATCATAGACACCTGAGTCAGGTGTGAGGTATTGCTCCACCATCAACAGCGTGGTACTCTCTATGTTCTCTAATGGTTGGTAGGAGCCAAAATGATGAACGTTATTAATCATAAAGCTGCTATTCACTGTATTTTTTAAATATACCCTCTAAGTCATAGCATTGTCTCTGATAAATGTCAGTTTGTGTCTTTCCTCAAGCAATTTTATGATGGTTATAGTTGACCTATATGCTATATGCTCACATATTGTCCAGGATGATTTTACTACAGACCACATCAGTCTTTGGCACTTTTGGCTATTTGAGATGAATTCAGCATCTCTTTGTTTTAGATTCTTTCTTTGGAATTATTTATTTTAACATTAGAGTGACATAAAAACCTCAAGCCTAAACAAACAGCTGTCCCTGTTAAAAAGAAAAGCTAACAGATTTAATAGAGGATAGTGAAAGAAATAAACCCTTGTTAATGCAGTTTAGTCAAGTGAAAAGATCTGAGTGGTTCTGAAAGGTCCATTAGTAACCTTCTGTGTGCATGCATGCTCATGTGTGTGAGTGTGCATGCATGTGTGTGTGAGCCCATTTGTAACTCAGTCCCTGTAGCAGCTCAGCACTTACTGCCCCCCTGTGCCGGAGCAGGGTTTCCTGCTCTTCGTTCCCTGCTTCTCCTTTACGCCCTCACTCTTTCTCTCCCTGTTTACGCTCGCTCATTCTAACTCTGTGGGAGACGAGGCTTTTCGTAAAGACGTCTTTGTGTGTGTTAGAGAGAGGGAAAGGGAGAGAGGGAGAGTGAAATGTTATGGTGAGACAAACAGCAAGAGAGAGGGAGAGAAGGATACTAGCTGACTGTGTGAGGCCTGGCCGGGGCCCAGTCCCACAGTTCCACAGAACTCACTTCTGTTACCTTCAAAAAATACAGACTCACAAGGCAAAATACAAAAATGTCAACCATTTACAGGTTTCTAAGCTGTTGATGAGAACCATTTTCTTCCCTTTTTTTTTCTATGAGTAAACCATGTGTCTTTAAAACACCTTTAGTCAGAGCGACTTGCAGCAAATGATTAGTAATGATCTGCACTATGAGTAGACTCCTAACTACATAATGGTTAATGTTGTCAAACCCTTAGTACAGTCTGTCACTCCCATGATGTTTCCATTGGTAAACAATTTCTGCATTGCATAATGAGTCAATGACACTATGGGTCTTGAGGGTAAGAGTTAGTTGATATCCGACTTTAGATGTTAATGGTTAACTTTAGCCAGGTTAGAGTCCGCTCAGTGCGCTATGCTGACATGTATTCTTCGTTTGCTGTCCTCTCTTTGCCTTTACACTGGGCAGGAGTACCTTGAAGGACACTGGATTACATTGGATTTAAACACACACATTCTCTCTGGATGTGTGCATAATCCTTGGAATTGGATTTCTAAACAGTCTGATATAACACTTTTGGAACACTTTATCAACACAAGGACTGTTTTTGACGTGAGTGGGATGCTTTTCTTTTGTTATCTAAGGTTAATATTTGTGTTTTGAGAGGGAGTGTGTGCTGAAATGTGTGGTATAGAATAGCTGTTTGTCATTGTTTCCAGATTGCAATGTTTGATTTCTGTCTAATCAGCTGTCTCTGTCAGGCGAGGCACAGTTTATGCTGAGCGGAGGTCAAATGTGTAGGCAGCAGCATCTCATCACCAGCATGTCATTGACATCTGCCACATCTCCACCCGTAGATGCTGTGGTTGTAGTGTGGTTGGCACTCTTATCTGTCTTTTATGGTTTTCATAGAGCTATTATCAGCACACTAAATTATGCATGGTATGCATCTGAGCCAAATACTGTGATCCCCTAAACATTGCTGCTTTGAGTAGTTGTTGATGCTACAAAAGTGTTGTACTACAATGTTAAAATTCAACTTTTATCAGATAGTTTCAGTTGCATGACTGTTGCAACTTGCAACAATCTTAATGTTCACATACAGTGTTTCTTGTTGATTAGTTTGTCTGAATATGTCTTTGAATAAACTTACCACTTACCATGCAGTAAGATTTGATTAGGGATGTTTTTGTTTATCAAGGCTATTAATGTTCATCATTTCCTTTTTGGAAAGCTTTGTAAAAGCATTGATTATATGACACTACAGTATTTTTTGCTTAGGAGTGATATTAGAGAGAATGTTATTATGAATTATCAAATTATCATTCAGAGGAGTGTTAGGAACAGACGGAATAAGCAGCTGCTCAGGTTGTATCATCTTGTCAACCAAGGGGGTCATCTCAGCATATCTGTTGACTATTATGTAATCTAAATGAAGAGAAAGGTTGTGTTACAAACAGAAAAAAAGTTATTGGTATTCAGGCTGCTCTTAGGGTGGTGGCAGTGGGTTGTATTCATTAGGCTGTTGTGCTGTGTGGCCAAGACTGAACTCAAGACAAACAGAAATGACTCAGATGAACCAAAAATATCTACATCATTTAATTCATTTTAATAAGAGTTAAAAAATAAAATGAGTGAAAATGTCATTGCATCAGAGGAAAAAAGAATTGCTTTGTGCTGTTTACCTAACTTAATTGAGAACATCATGTATCCCTGATGGATCAGATAACTGATTGATTCATCAGTTGTAAATGTGACTCAGTGACACCATGTGAAATGAATGCCTTTTTTTTTTTTAGTCCTACTTGAAACTACAACAAACACCTAACAAGATAATAATATTGTCCTACATGTATCTTTGCCATTGTCATCTCCCAGGAGGAGAATGAAGGCTCGTGCCCCACCTCCGCCGCAGGCCCCACAACCTGCCCCTCGCCACATCTTCAGAAACACTGTACCTGATGGGGGAGGGACATCAGGCATGGATGCCAAGGAGAACATGCTGAGACCCACTGTGGATTTACAGCTAACCCTACCGCAGGGATACCAGACTTCTGTAACTGAAGATGGCAGGTGAGAGGACAGAGCACCCATAACGTGTAAATACGCGTTATGGGTGCATCACTCTCTTTAAAGTAAGTTTGCTTAGTTTTTACACTGCATTTGGCTGTAAAATGTCTTGTAACCACTTTTTATATCTAAAAATATGAGGATCTTAGGTATTGCTTAGCTGAACCTTGTGATTTTATGTTCTGACCTTTATTGCCAGTCACCATACAAACAGTATGAGTGTGTTTGTCGCTTCTGGGTGTGTTTGGGTTGCTGTGGTAGTGGGGCCTTGGCAAGGGGTCCCATTCCCAGTCTCAGCACAAGCTTTGTCCCAGAAAGAGACAGAGGCTGACCTGCTAATACTCTCTGCTCTCTCCTTTTGGGCAGCATGTCAGGGACACCTTCCTAGTACAGAACAACAAGGTGCTCTTTTAATAACCACAGACAAAGTTTCAGCCAGTAGGCGTCTCTGTGCTACTTCTCACTAGTGGTAAAAGTCAGGTATCTTTTTTTGAATTAAAAAGGGAACTTTCTACACCTAAACATGTGGAACATTTTGGCGACCTTTTCAAACTACCTGACTTCCCTTATATTATTTCAAAAGGCATCACAGCCAGAGGGCTCCTTTTTGGTACTATTTAGAATCCCTTGTTTATCTGATGTAAGACAAGCACAATGTGATTGTCTGTCAGGTGTATGGTTTCATTATTGTGCATCATTTCTAGGAAAGGAAAGTTTGATACATTTTAGCCTGAGATGGGCGGTGTTCACAGTTTACCTTCTGACATTGCTCAGCAGCAACATCAGCAGTTCATGTGGTCTTAGATAAGATAAGGCTGACGTGTTGTATTGTAATTAATTTATTGTGTAAACATGAAATATTGGTAACCAAATGATGTGAGAATGAATGCAAAAACTATTTCTAAAAGTCATTACTGTTAATGTATTGTCTTTACAGTAGACAGTATTTTTCCAGAATTTCAGTGTGCAGGTAAAGATACAGAGATAAAATATTGTAAGGTGCTAGACAACTGCAATACTTTGTATGTGACTGATCAACATTTTTGATTTTTTTTAACAGTATATTACATTAAGGAGCAAATTCACACTTTTAACCTTTTAACTCTGTGTACCCTAACCCAACCTGAACTCCTTAATCAGCTGTTAAATCAAAGTACTGCTCATTACTTGTGCTCTCCTGTTGGCTATGTTCTTTATCTAGTGGTAGTTATGATAATAGCATGCTTCTGCTTTTGATTAACAGCTGAGATGTGACATAACAATCAAACTTATATCGCTGTAATGGAACATTTTATTAGGTATGCTACAGATAATCTAGTGAATCAATAAGCCTTTGTCCTTTCATATAAGGATTGTGTTATGACTTGTTTTTGATGAACATACAATCTGCAAAATCAGCTTAAGAAGCACATAGCACAGGACGCTGGGTCTGGTGATTGCATATTGTCGTTTTAGTTGTAGTCTGTGTCCATGTGATAGCGATTGTCAATGGTGCCCTTTGTAGTGGTGTCTCTCTCAGTTCTGTCATCTGATCTGGCTGTTCCCAGAAAACATTGGAGACTGTCTCTTGGTTTCTTTATCTGAGGATTGACAGGTAGTACTGAAGGCCTCCTCATCAGCTGAACCCCCAACACACAAACAGACACACAAAGCAGACTTCCGAGCTTCTCATATGGCTTGATGGACTTAAGTAGTTTGTCATATCATATCAAGTACTCTGCAATTTGTCTGTCATTATTTCTCTCTGTCAGTATGTTTTGTCACTGCCCTATTATTGTGGGAGGCCCTTTTGAGTTTTGTTCTAGATAAACCATACAGATTATATCTACAGTATATGATAAGTAGTGGCTTCTTTGCCCTTTGTTTTGTTTTTGTTCTCCAAAAGCTACAAAGACAGCCTGATCTTCATGTCAAAATCATTGCAACTGCCATCCAATCCACAGTATGTCTGTGAGAACAGCTCAGTGTTTGAATTCATATCCTTTGTGTCTATCAATTAGCCAGCCATCTAAGCACATCAGGTGTGGTTTTGTTGTATGAAGTAATTACTATTCTCTTTAATGGAGCTACAGCTAGGTAGGCTTTGTAACACTATCTTCTCTCCTGGCTCCATCTCTTTCTCCCTCTCTCCCTATCTCCTCTGCTGGTTCTTTCTTCCAAACTCCCTCCCTCCTCCCCAACCTCTTTCACTTTCTCTCTCTCCCCCCCTTCTCTCTCGTTCTCCCTGTCTCAGTAAGGCGCTGATGGACTTGCTGGTGGAGCTTTGTAGCCGCTATCACCTGAATCCAGCACTGCACACCCTGGAGCTGCTGTCACCCGAGGGCCACACTTTGGGGTTCAAGCCCAACGCACTGCTGGGCTCCCTCAACGTGGCCTGTGTCCTCATCAAAGAGAAAGTCTGGGAGGAGAAAGTGGTGCGAAGACCGGCGCCAAAAGTGCCAGAGGTGAGTAACAGAGGAGCCTGATACTATGATCTGGATTTTTGTCATGTACTATTTGTATTTAGGATTTTATATATGTCACTGCACATTTAAAACAAGAATAAAAAAAAAAAAAAATACCCAAAGCTACCTATTCTGTTGCATTTAGATAAATATAGTCCAGCTCCTTACCCTTTAGCCTTGTTTAATATCCATCCCTCCCTTCTCTACCTTTTACCTGTGACTGCTGGCAGAAAGCAAGGCCAGTGAAACCTGTAAGGGCCCATTCTAAGGTAGGAAGCCAGTTTAGATATAACTGGCCTAGCATGACATTGGAGTCAGTTCGTATACACTGTTTTTCAGTCCAAGTTTGCCTTTAATGTCTTTACTCGCGTGTTCCTCTTGTTGCCAGCTTTGTTTTTACAGCTTACTTGCCTATCTGAAATCATTTGTACTGAGAGGTAGTCCCTTTCTCTCTCCCTTTTTCTTACCTCTCCTCTGCTCTCCTCCTACAGTTTGAATATTTGATGAGTGCCTTACCTTTAGTTACCATGCATTATTTCTCTGCTCTTCTCAGGGCTCAGTGGCTGCTCTCTCTCCCTTTGACCCTGCCTGGCCTCAGGCCACAGACTGACACTATTGCAGACACTGCTGTCAGTCATCCCTCTTGTCTGTTGTATCTGTGGTTGTGCCACCAGCAGTCTCTGCAGTTAAAACAAACATAATTAGACCTTGACAGAGGCCTGTGGTGTGAGTGCTTTCATATATTTGAAGCTTATTATAAGCAAGTGCTATTTTACTTGCTTATGTGTTCCGTTTCTTGTTAATTCTCTACTTGCTTCTTATGCTGCTGTTATTTTTTTTTTTATGCTGTCGTCCCTTTTTTTACACTGTTGCTGCCAAAGACAAATACAAAAGCCATTGAAAAGCCACCGATCAAAGAGACATTTTATGAATAAGGCTCTTGACATTTGAGTGGGGTGTGTATTTTTATATGGGCAGATGTGAACCACTTGTGATAAAGACTGCTGTACGGAGCGGTCTATCTGTTCTCCATAACACAACACTGTACAGTATGGGATTGAATACCTAAATACACACTCACGTCCATACAGTGGCACAGATATGCACGCATAGACATCATCTTTTGTCTATTAAATGTTCCATTTTCTGACACCAACATTTAACCCTAAGTTACTTAATTAAAGTGTCTTTGCATGTTTGTCTCTCTCTCTCTGCTATTCTCCTCTCCACACATTTTACATTTCATTCATGTTTTGGTTTTTGCTCTGTAAGAAAATCGAACTCCAAAGAAAGCATCACAGATAATAGGTTGACCATAGTTCATTCATTCATTCATTCATCTTCAGACAGTAAGTCATTCAGTTTATATACTGTCTGCTGTTTGGTTATTCTGCTCAAGATTTATTTGTTGATATTACGATGATTGTCATTGCACTGCTTGAAGAAATTAAATCAGTCACCTCTCTGATAGGTCATTCATTAAGTAATTCTTTCTTCCATCAAGGTCAACGAAATGAAAATCTCTTTTCTGTGACTGCAGAATGGGAAAATTTCTTCAGTGGCCATAAAAAAGTACCTTATTTAGCCTGTTATGTTATCTCATTTTTTTCTACCATTCTCCCCTCTCTGTATCAGAAAACAGTGCGTTTGATGGTGAACTACCACAGCAGTCAGAAGGCAGTGGTGCGGGTCAACCCATTAGTACCACTCCAGGCTCTGATACCAGTCATCTGTGACAAGTGTGAGTTTGAACCTGCACATGTCCTACTCCTGAAGGACAGCATCAGTCGCCACGAGTTACCACTGGACAAATCTCTGACAGACCTGGGGATCAAGGAGCTCTATGTACATGATCAGAGTCTAGGTAAATCTTAACTGCTTAATTCTGTAGGTGTAATTTTCTGTTTTGGGTTCATATGTGTATGGAAAGTTTCCACATCAGAGCCAAATTGAAAATTATAAAATAGAATAGGTATTAAGGAAAAAAAATGTAATTTTGATTAAAATCCCTTTATTTAATTCATCAACCTTGGTTAATGCTCTGTAATAGTGGTGGGTAATGTCTGGCTTAGTAATGCATGGAACTCATGCAAACAGAGCCGGAAACAGCTCATTAACATCCTTCCAGTGAAATAAGCCAGAAAAGAAGCATATCATTGTAATCTGCAGTACAGCGTGACTAGCATGTAAATATTTGACATAGTTTTATGCAGGCCGAGTCAACATTTATCCAGCAGCAGCTATGACAGAGCATGAACAAAACTATAAGCCTGTTTTGTGGTTCTTAAACGATGTTAATCTAAATGAACTTTTTAAAAACAATTCATCCCTGGAGGTACAATACTTAGAATATGTCATCCTTTATCTAGGAAGCTGAAGATCTGATATTATGGTTCATTATCGTGGCCACAGTGCACACCCACTGATCTAGAGATATTGATCTTGTCACTGAGTGGGATCCTAGAGGAAAAGCTTGTGGTTTATGGCCATGAAAGATATAGGTAGGAACATTATGTAATGTTTATTGTCAAATACTATTTCGTAATGACTCTATGTTGGTCTTCAGCCTTTCTCTGTTATTATTATGGTTTGTTAAGGAAAATCTAGAAATTATGTTGTGGGTGTCATGATTAGTTTTTCTTCCTCTGGCTAAAGTCTACCAGTTATGCTTTGGTGCTACAGAGGTGCAAATACAACAGATTCATGAATTATTTTTTGATGCAGGTCAGTCATCCATAAGTGACTCCACGTGTTTTAAACCTTGTCATGTTTTACAGTTCTCCAGCCTAAAATGGCTTCTGCCCCTGCTCTTAACTACTCAGGTATTAGTCATAATAAGTCTTGTCTGTCCAAATGTAGCTGTTTAACCCAACGTGCCACTGCTTGCTTGTTAACCCTGCTTTTTTTTTACTGCGTTGGACATGCTTGCTTGTTCTTCATCCATCTTCAAAGATGTAATTTGTTTGTAATTTTGATGTGTGGAAAAATCATCATTATTAGTATTAGTCGCCCTCAGCTTTTGTCAGAATCCAAATAACGCAGTAGTATTGCTCTGTGATTTCTTTAATGGTTAGTTTATCTTCCCTCCCTGCCCTCAAGCCAACAGTGGCTTAATTTTTATTTACTGGTTTGTAGCCTGTGAAAATTAGATAGAGGTGGTCTTTGAGAAAAATAAAGCTATAGCACCCTCTGCTGAGGAAACTTAGTCAGTACCAAAGCACTTCAAAATGACCAATAACAAGGCAGTCAACATATTTCTGTTCAAGTAAAGCAAATGAATTGGATGTTATAGGAATTGAACTAAATTGGCTTACTTGTGAGAGTGCACTATAAATTCACAGTACTCTACTGTCATGGCAATCCCACTCTGAATTTTATTGTTAACCCAATTAACCTGTGCATGCTGGGATCATTTGTCACACACTTCTACTGAATTCCTTGTGAAATATTTCTTATAATGAACCTGACTTATTTGCTTTGCTTTTATGAGGTGCTGATACTATCATGTCCAACTCCTCTCCTCCTCCTCCTCGTCCTCCTCCTCCTCCTCCTCTCCCTTTTGTTTTCATAGACTCCATCCGCTCCAGTACTACCAGTTTGGGGAGAGCAGAGAAAAGAGGCTTCCTGGGTATCTTCCAGTTCAGCAGGAGGAAAACCAAAGTAAGACTCCAGAGCTCTGTTGGTTTGTGGCAATTTGTTTTATTTACTTTTTAAGAGGTGTATGCATGTTATTCTTTAATAACTCCAGTTTTAGTAACGTTGTGATGTTTTATTATCAATTATAGTATTGGTTCACAATATTACTTTGGAATTATTGAATTAAGAGCAGAGTCAATAATTGTCCACAAAGTCTGGCACTCATCTACACAAGTGCCATGAGATATTGAGGTGTGGAATAACTTAAAAAAACTAACCTCGAGTGGTGCACGCCTTTCATACATGATCGTTGAGGCAGGCTAAATGCATGGCTGAACAGTTGAACGCTGCATGTTAGCTTTGCCTTCCGTTTGCAGACAGAGACAACATCTATGGACATGGATGACTGTGATGATAAAGTAACCCAAAACACAGACACACAATCCAATGTAAGTATTACAAACACATCTGACATCTGTCCAGATGTGATGATTGAAATCAAAGTGGGTTTTTCTTAATACTTCTCTGAAATACTCTAATCATATACAATGGTTGGACAGAATAACAGGGACACCTTTACAAAACAAACCGGTAGCAGCACAAACCACAAACAAACCTCAAACATTACCACAGTTGTAAAATAAACAGTTCTTTGACACTTTTGTTGGACTTGTAACAAAAATTGGACCATACTTAACAAAGGCAGTAGCAAGTAGTATTAGTTTGTCGGCAGGTTCCTGTTGTTAAGTCATTTTCTTGTCCATTTCTTGTGTGGCTGCTGATACTCTGATATAGCATTCAGCTTGATGTTTAATATAAAAATCGTCTCTGTCTAAGCCTGAGTACGTGATGTTTTTTAAATGCTGTATGCCATCTATATTAATCATCATAGAAGATTGCAATGAAATACTAAAAATAACACATAACAGAGATGTTCTCTATATTGGACTATGGAGAAATGTGTGTCAGGTCTCACTAGTGCTGGATGACAATGTCATCAGTAAAACTTGTCCCTTATTTGTTTCCTGGCTGGTCATTGAATTTTCAAAAAAGTGAATCAGCTTCTCAAACACGACCCCAGAGGCTGTGACAGTGGAAAATGTCTCAAACAATCATTTGGTAAATATGTCCATCCCATATTTTGTAAATCAATTAATTATCTTTGTTATAAACAAATTAAAATAACAAATAATTGCCGGTTGTCGTTGAGTAATTTTAACACAATATTGTGAATATCACTAACATTTAGAACATAGATGACATAGAGTACAGTAACAGTAATTGCAGTAAGTAGAAGTAAGTAATTATACTAATGTGACAAAAGACAAGAGGATTGTGCAGCTCTGTTGTTTTCCATGAGTCCATGTCTTGGCATGAGCCATAGAGTCACAATGGCCAGATTTACTGGAAATATGCCAAATTGAAATATTCCTTTAAGCTCAAGGCCACTTTCACAGCATGAGATCAAGTTGCTTCTTTATGGTTGATTGTTGAGTTGTGGTCATGTACAGTGATGTCCTCTAGAGGGCAGCAGCTGTATCCAGAAGGTTAGTCAGCAGTCTCTCCATCACAGGTCCAACAAGGAGTACTAACAGCGCTGACTGCAGTTCTTGTCCCCTCTTTCTTTTCTTTCCTACAAATAAATAATTTCTACATACTGAATAATAAGATGGCTAGGGAGTAGTGTTATATAGTGATATTCATATGTTTTATCCTACAGTCACTATGAATAAGTCAGTCAGTGCTCTTAGACAACTAAGGACCCAGATACACACATCCAGATACACAGCAGCCTACAGTATATGACCGGTGATGATCAACTTTATGGGTTTTTTTCCGAAGCATTAACTCCCTTCAACCACTCTAGTGTGTGTGCGTGTGTGTGTCTGTGTCTGTCTGTCTGTGTGTCTGTACGGAGAGTACATCCATGTTATACCAGACGTACATTTAGACGCTGCATTAAGCTGCTCTCTACCTGTTATGTCCATAACTCAATCATGTTAATTTGATTTTGAAGCCATGAACCTCTGTTCAGTAGCAGCCACTGTGGCTCACCTCAGATCAATATGCCGTTTGATTGTATTAGGTGGAAAAAGACAGCCTGCCGCACACTGGTTCATTTCACGGTCCCACCCAGCACAAAGCCTCTGGATCGACTTCTCCGCCCTTCTAGCTCTTTGTTCTTAGTGTTTCCTTCAACATCAAGCACCCCGCTTGTCAACACTGAATCATTTTCATTGTCACTAATATGATCCTCCTCTTCAAGTACCCCTCTTCAAGGTGTCTTTGTGGTCTTCCTCCTCCTCTTTTTTGTCTGCAACAGATGTTTCTGACAATGCACCTTTCTTTTTGAAAGACATACCAACAATGAAAGAAGACAAGGAAATGAAAAGGAAAAGCAGTACGATAGCAGAGCATGAATTAAACATTCAAACTAACTTTGATGTGACATTTTAATATATATTTAAAGCAATGAAATGTGTCTAAGACAGCAGGAGCTAATTTATATTTATTCATAATGCTGTAATCTCAGCAATGTGGCCCCTGTCTAGTGGGCATTAATGCAGCTGGGCTTTTTCTCTCTGATATGATTGTTCCTCAGCCATGGACTGTTATCAGACCACACACTTGCATTCGTGCACACCAGCATACACACACATATAGACACACAGTGTTATCAGCCTGAAGGCATCAGATTACCCTACCTTGGCTACATTAGCACTAAAAGCCCAGCCTCTTATCTCTAATTGTTCATTAGGGGCTAAACTACTCTGTGTGTGTGGTCTTAAAACACTAACATGGTCAGAGAGCATCGTGTTATAGGACATTTCTGACAAACTGAAGAAGAGGAAATCTGCTTGTTTTTTACCCCTCTTTTTAAAAAAGATTTTAAAACAAATCAAGGCCTATATTTATCAAGTATCTCAGAGTAGCAAGTCAGCCCTAACCACACTTCTCAGAGTGGCAGGAATTTGGTCCCATTTTTTTTTTTTTTTGCAAATGAATAAAACAATTTTATCAACTTTATTTACAAAGGAAGGTCATTGTATCTGTTCCAACCTCCTAATCACCGCAATGACATGCAGTTTACAGAGGAAACAATTTGTCTCACAACTGCAGAAGCATTTTGTGGACCTCAAAGCTCCAATACCACTTATGTTCAAGAATGTGCCCACCAATAAACATGATTGCACATTACACAAAGTACAAAGTACTTAGCTCATGAACCAAATACTTCCTAAGTACCCTCTAAATTAATATTGCAGACAACTTACGTTCACGTGCAACATATACACTTACAGTTAAAAAATAATTATGGTGCAAAATACAGAGCAGTATCATACATTTGAAGAAAGCAGTTGAACTATCACCTCAGTATTTGTCGTTGCAATACTCCTATTAGTTTTGGTGATAATACTGTTTACTACTAGTACTGTAGATAACTGTAGAATAGCTGAACCATGAAAATCTTGTTTTGATGATGTCTAGTGTCCAGGTCCCATCGACCTTGCTGCAGTGACGTAGAAATGCACTCAAGGATGTATCAGTACACCGTGACATCACTGTTTGGTGGCACACCCAGTACCCGGTGTGGTCAGAGGTGAAGGAGACTTTACACTTTCAATCAGAGAGGGAAGTGAAAAGCTGCTTTTCAGCCTGGTGTTAAGTTATTCCTTAAGTAGCGTGTCACACACCCACAAATTATGCTCTTCTCAATCACATGTTTTTACCTAAGCTTGTAAATCTTCTAAACACATAGAGAACTGCAAGTTGTCATTCATTTAATTTCACACTTCTCAGTGAAGTCAAACAGGGATGTGTGTTTTACATTCTAAGAGGAGAACGTTACCTTGTTCAAAGTAGATGTAGGACAAGTCTCCTCTATGCTGAAGTAAGACTAACTTTCAGTGTGATTAGCAGGGAGGGATTGTGACATCCTAATAGGCCAGTGGAGAATGTTACTTTTGCACATTTGCATGCATGATTTCTAGTGGCATTAGACCTTAAAGCATTAACAGGCATTCCCTTGGTATATGGTATGTTAGGTCATACTCATTATACTCAAGTTCAACAGGTTTCTTTTAAGTTACAAACTTGGTAATTAGGAGGTCACTGTGAGTTTGAGTTCCACCAAATGCAGCAGTACCTTTGTTATAGTTAAATTTTTATCTCTCACTGTTCTGACGGATTTCCGATTGTTTACCAGAGGGAAGGAGTAGAAGAGAGCAGGTGAAAAAGTCAGACAGAGTTCATGTGAATTTTTTGCTTTGAACATCATATTTTTGTGAGGTGAAAGCGAGTCCTTTTTTTTTTTTTTTTTTTTAAGGATTCCAACTGGAAATCACATCAATCCCTCACTTCCAACATTTCTTTTTTGTTCTATCAGCCTCATCCATCCCACCTCCCCCATGCGCTGTTCTTACCCCCGTCAGTCACACAGCACAGTGAAAAGCTGACTGAATGACTGAGTATTTGTATTTGACATTTTTTTCTGCCATAATCTTAGGTTGTGCTGTGTTAATTTGCTTTGTTTCTGTAATGTTGGTGTTTTTTTTTTTTCTACAGATAGACTAGGTGTTATCTTGGTAGTAGTCAGTTTTTGAATATGTTGCTATTTTGTATTCTCACCAGTGGTTAGATGTCAGATGTATTTGGTAAAAATATGTTCTGGTCAATGATGGTTTCTTGCTCAATAGTACAAAAAGTACAAATGTATCTTGGTACCTCTCTGTCTCTTTAGGCTCAGTGCAATAAAATGTTATTTTGCATCCTGTAACAATCACATTGTCAGCAACAGGCAAATGTGAAATGTCCCCAATGTGGAAAGAAACTGCAGACTTGCCTACTGGACTGCTCTCTTAAAGGCCTTTTTTTTTTCCAGAAGTACTGTTCCTTTCCCATCCCTCCCCACTGTGAGATGTTCTAACCTTGTGTCCAATTAATTCCAATGACCTGAACTTTATGTTCCTTCTTGCTCTGCTATTATGCTGTATCCAGACATTGTCTGAACGCATCAATTAATCTGCTTTTAAACACTTTTCTTCATTTAAATCATGGGGGTGTGAGTCGTGGTTTTGTTCCCCCGTTGTGCCAAGGCTCTGTACCAAGCTGAGCCATGGGGAGATTTAGATTTTCAGGAGCACTTTGGGCTCTCTTTGATCAGATATTTAAAACAATTTTTTGTTCCAATGCTTTTGTCAGGAGCAGCCACCCTTTGAAAATGTGGTTGCGCTTTCAACTTGGTTAGATAGATGTTGCATTAATTGTTGTGACTGAAGAATGAACTTTACTTTGAGAAATGTGTGCATGTGCTGCCGTTTTAAATTGAATACACTGTAACTGAGGGAAGTGGAGATCTCCCTCTGAGATTAGTTTAAAAATTAATGTAGATATGAAATAAATTCTTATAATGCACAGTAACAAAGTGTATGCCTGTTACTCAGTGGTAATGTGTCTGTCACTTGAAAATAATAGCAAAATGTCCTGAAAGCATTTCTACATTCACTCATTTGTTCATATGTGAAGTTAAATACATATTTGTCAGTCTAACTTCACTCCCTTTATTTTTGACCTACAGGGTCTTTCCACAGTGTCAAGGGTTCCCAGCATAGACGATCGGCCCAGCACCTTGGGCCAGTCTCAGTCGGTTGTGAACATACCCAGGATGTCTCCCAAGGCTGACACCGTGAAGAGGAGGGCCCCGGCACTCCCAGGGGCCGCAGCACCCACCATGGGACACACTAACTTTGAGAGTTATCAGGTGAGGGGATAAAAAAGCTGTGTTGAATTAGCATGTATTTGATTTAGTCACAGCGATGAAATGATACCGTGAATTGTAAGAGCGTCATGGTTAATTTCATAGATAATTTCAGTTATTTGCATCATGATTTGAAATGTGACTCTTGTTCCACTGTAAAACCTAATATGTGTCCAGTGTGGTAAAAGCACCAATTCATATCTGTAGATCACACATGAAAATGCTTGTTTTTGTATGAAGACTTACAGCATTCACACATAAATTCCAAAAGCAATGTGTAATTGGGATTATACACAACACACAAGCTTTTATTTTAGAAAAGCTGCTGTTATGTAAAATATCTGCATCCCTCAGCTCTCATGATTTACCTGAAGTAGCACATCTGAAAGCAGCAGTCTGTTTGATGCAGGCTTTCCTTTGGGTGTTTTGGCCTGAGGTTCAGCTCCTCAAGGTCAGAGTGACCTGTATCGTCTACATTAGAGCAACAGCTCCCTGCAGTCTCATTATAGTGTTATGGCGGCATGCTGGGAAATGTTGTTTAGCAACCAACATCCTTCCTCCCTCCCTCTGATAATAAGTTGTGTTTATTTGGAAGAGCTAGTGTTCTTGATGGATGTTGTGTTCTCAGGGCGGCATGGAGAATGGTGTTATCCTCCTTAGCTTAATTGACTAAACCGAAGTGAGCATGGATGAACAGAAAACATTTCTAAGAAATGGTGTGTGATGAGAAAAATAAGTTACTGAATATGCTGCAAATACAAGCCGGAATGATCTGATTCACAATGTGTCTTGCTCTTTAAAGTATCTTTATTGAAAGCAACAAAGGTGGTCTGTGATTGAAAAATGCAACAAAAAACACACATATCATAATTATAATAGATTATAATTATGATAGATATGGCCATATGTTCTTTTCTTTTTGCAGTGCATTGTGACTCTGGTGAGAAGCGCCTTCTAACTGTTGTGACTCGAACTGCAAATTTTAGCTGCACAGGAGGGGTCAGTAATTTATCTGTCCACCTGTCAGACTAAGTGTTATGACAGACACCAAAGCTGAAATACTGAGACACCAGTAGGAGTCACAAGGGCAGCTTCTCAGGACAGGAGTTGGGAAGGTCATCTGAGGACTTAATGGCTAGTCTAATAATAGATTTCTCCATCTCGCTCGTATGCCTTTTCTGAACTGTTACCCTGTCTGAAGTCTCATGTATATTCATTTACATCCACACATTGCAAGGTCATACTGCAGTGCAAAACACCTCATGTTCCACCTCTCTGTTTTCTAGTGTTGCTTTTTGAGCAGAGATTGAAGATGCTGTTAATGTATTTTCTTGTCTTATCAACCATTCAGCCTCAGGCCAATAAGTGACAGCATTTTCCAAATGTGTATATCTATCTCTATGTAGGAAAAACAAGAGTCTGTAAAAGGCTGTAATTAATGGGACTCCTATGTTGATTTCATATGCAATTTTAACATTTAACTGGTCAACATATTGATTGATTGATAAAGGAAAATTGATTGAAAGTTTAAATTATTGATCAAATGTTTTTTTTGGGTTTTTTTTTCATAAGGAAGTTATATGTGATTAGCCAGTGTCACCTGAGTACACGACTGAGGTGTCAGGTGTTCAAAGATTAGCCTTGCCTTTGTTTGTTGTGTGAACGTGATTAGAAGGGATTTCGCTTCATGACATGACATGAAGGGTGGCATAGCAGCCAAGTCTTATCAGGATAGTTTCTTAGAGGCATTGGCATTAAAGAGCTCTGCATGACTTGGATCTTTGGAACAATTGTACTTGTCAAATCTAATCACATCACAATCAGAATCCAAGTTGTACTTTCACATTTACTGAAAATTTGGCAGTGTAATTGCTGGAAGCAGTATTAAGCTACACTAGGAGAAATGCTCATCAGTAGAGGAGCACATCATCTTCAAAGTTCCACTGAAAACATCTGTCATGCTATACTTTTAAAATCTAGTTCAGTTAACATGGGGATGCATTGGAAGTGGGCCAGCTCGCCTGGCAGAACTCACACACAATTGATCACCAAGTGTGCAGTTTGCTTTTATATATGTGCATGTATGTGTGTGTTTAAGATGGAAGAAGATTAGGCACATGATAGCAGGTTATCTGAGGACAGCTTTTATGATGACTGTCCTCATTATAGACCTCCCTCTGTGCCGAACAAGCTTAGGTGGTCATTTGTGACTTACAGGATACAGTGATGAACAATGACATCATAATATAAGCTATAAGGATGATGAGATTGTTCTAATGAAGCTAAATGCTGCGAATAGCCTTTGGAGATCACTAAGGGCGGTCATTTAAATCATAGTCGGAACATAGTTTGATTAACATCATCGACAACGTTAGAATCTCTTTATGGTCAACTTTGGAAATATTGGTCGAATTTAGGACCACATTTTAGGGCAAGATTTACAGCCTCTGTGTATCTATGCTATGTCCCTTTACATTAATATTTCTAATGTAGGTGACATTAGAATTGAAGCTAAATTTATATTTAATGTACATTTACAGCAAGTTACCATAAGCAGCATTGTATGCTATTGTTGGTAGTAATGAAAGTTGATTTTTGACCTTTTTGATGTCTGAGAGACAGGATGCTACATACAGTAGAGGGAATGGGAAAAAGCGACAGCACTAAAACAGATGGCACAGTATTCCAGGAAGAGTGCAAAGTCATCTTCGAGAATCAGATGTTTTGTCGTCACGGAGTCAGAAGTTTACAGTTATTTTTCTTAAGCTTTACAATCAACAATCTGTGTCTGTCTGTATGAGAGAAGTACTGAATTGAATTATGTTTTGGAACATTGAGTTCAGAGAAACACAACCTTGTCCTTTTTGGTGGGAGATCAAGAAGGGGGGTTCCTCCATCAGTGATAGGCAATCTGTTATTTTGGTTTGGAAAGGAAGCCATGTCTACATTGCCTCTTGTGATAAAGGCGTTCAGAGGAATTCTGAGCTTTCTGCTTCGCTGCTCTTTAACAGAAGGTGCTTCTTGAGTAAGTGCATTTGTGCTCATGTGTTGTTTGTGCAGGAAGACTGAAAAATAAAGAACAACAACAACTGAAGCAGAGAATTAGAGAAAGGATAAAGGGCAAAAGGGAGAAACTGAGTGATTTAGAGGGTCACAGAGAGAGGCAGAGGCTGAGAAAGGTAACATCAGGTCATTATGAGGGTTTTACATGTGTGTGTTTGGATTGTGCAACATTAACAATGTATAAGCGCTGGGATCATGTTTCCAAAATGCAGTACAGCATGAAATCTTGTTGGCACCACTCTCACCTTGCGAAAGGTGAGAGTGGTTTCCCAACTAGGGAAAAGTTCAACAGAGGACAAGCAGCATTAAAGAGCAGAAGGTGAAGGAGTAATTTGATTACTGGCAGTAGGCATGCTGTCTTTGAGTCTCTAATATATATAGTCTTTTTTATTGCTCTGTCACTGCTCCCATATTTTATTTTGAACTCCTGTCACCAAACAAAGAAGCAAATTCAAGTTTCACGTTCACGTTTCTGCCTACATTACTCAGTGGACTAATAACTAACTAATCTCCCTGGACTTCTCAGGACTTTTGGTGAGCATGTATGAGAACCTGGAAAGACATTAAAAAATTGATTTATAATATACCCAATCAAGCAAGCCAAAGGGGGACAGAAAGTCATTTGGAGTAAGTCATAACTCACATCACATCTGTTTGCTGAGACAAGTGAACCCTGATGTGGGAATTAAAATGTGATGACTGTCTCACAGTTGAAAGAACACCAATAAACGAGATTCAATTCTCAAGGGAAATCCAGTTGCCAGATCTGACAAAGAATTCCAATGATATTGTTCAGTGTTTGCTGATCAGATCTTAATTATGACAGTTTGGAGTGCCATAAGGGACAGAAGTATAATTTTTGTATTTCTCTTTTTTTGTATGCTTTCTGTTTGGTTTAAACTACATCTTATTGTCCCTGAGACGGCTGTCTGGATGTGTGTGCTGATGTATGTATTCAGCTGTGCATGTGTGTCAAATATGGCAGTCAGAGCTCTCTAACCAAAACTGCCCTCACAGTTTTCTGTGTTGCATGAATTGGTTTTTTGTGCATGCTGCATTCCTGCCTGTGTCTGTGTGGTTTCTTGATTGATCAAGTTGGCTACGTTTTTCTTCCTGATGATCTGTCACTCTGTAAAAATAGAGAGTTGGCAGCTGAGGGAGGCTTGTTTTTCACAGCCATCCATCAGTCCTGTAGCTGCCTACAACGGTAGCTAACTTTAATCTGCTTTAATGCACAGCTCTGGTTCAATCAGCCAGACAAAACACAAGTTGTTACTGGATCTGTTCAGTAGTGAGCATTCCTGTAAGGATTCTTGTTCTCTTTTTCTTCTTTGTTTTGCTATCCATCCGTCATTTGTATCTTTCAATAATTTTTTGTTCCCCCTTGATATCAGCTTTTCTTTTGCTGCACAACCTCTGTTTTGTCTCTTTTGTCAACTGGTCACAGCTTCGCCCAATGAATACACCTCCCACTTTACAACTAACAAAACAGAGGTCAGCCTCACTGCTGTTGGGTTTTATCGCTGTTATTGGTTTTATTTGTGGTTAAATAGGCTCAGCCTTGTTCAGATAAGAATCTTTGAGAGAACAAGAGAGCAAAACAAGGGACTGTAAAAGTAGGAAAGCAGTGCAAAGACAGAAAGAAGGAAGGTAACCCTGGGTGTTCCTGTGGTGAAATGTCAATAGAGGTTTGGAAAGATGGAGAGTAGGATGTTTGCCCATTTGCCACATGGCTCCACTGTATCTCTCCACATATTCTGAGGGAACAAAACATTTGTTTTCAGAATCAGTTGGGAGCAAAGAATAAAGGAGGCTTGTGCTGCCAAAGCAAACAGGCAGCCCTTCCTCCGTTCATCTCTTATCCTCATCCTTCATCCTTCCTTTAGAGCTGCTGTTTTTGTTAATTTCTGCTGCAGCTGAAAACAGCAGGTGCTCTGGCTCCAGTAAGCTTATGCACATTTTACATATGCCTTCAAAAGGGCTTTGATGTAACTGACAAAAAGATGTTCATGTAATACTTTATGTCCTGATTAGTGTTAGTCTTTTCCTGTTTCCTGTGTTTTCCTGGATATTCTAACTATTACTAAAGTATAGGATTGGTCATTAGTGGTGGTTTAACATTCTAACATGTGAAAACAAGATATTTTACAGGTTTTTTGTTGTCTTTTTATTATGCGGTGTGAGTTTAAAGTTGAGTTCTGTTTTGCAATCAACACTTACCTAATTTACTCTTACATGTATGGTGTTATTGAAATTGTCATTGTCATACATGCCTACTGACAACATAAATACTATTTTTATTAATGTACGACATGTCCTGTATACTGTGTGTCTACTTAGTCTGGTAGTTGTGATGACTGTAGGTGGGCACTGTAAGCTTTCTATTCTTATGCACTGACCTTGAAGATTGTGAAAGTGTGAGTTAGTGGCCTGGAATAGGGGCACACGTCACCCTGCCATGCTGCCTATGTAGGACAGGATCTGTTTGCACTTGAAGCTGTCAAAACATCTTATGTATGAAATCAGCCAGGACAGATGGGACAAACAAATTAAGTGAATGTGTGTTTGTGTCAGTCTCAAACAGTTTGTGGCTGTGTGGTTGGAGGTGTGTGTGTGTGTGTGTGTGTGTGTTTGAGTTAGGATTTCTCTAAACATGTGGATATTTATATATTGCAGTTTTAGGGAGGTAATCATTGATCTGTTGTTGTCATTATTATTATTTATAGATTATTATTATTATATATTATCATAATCATAAGGCAATCAGGGAGTACCCGTTGTTGTACACACCACATATAAAGGTAATCTGATTATCTTTTGTTGCTTTTATGACTTCCAGAGTACACAGAATGTCCTGTAACAGTAAATTTCTGTAGAAGTTTCAACACCTCTGTAAATAATTCAAGTACATGTGTTTTGTGCAAATAAATAGTATATATGTAACCTAATAACAAGTCATTTGTCTGACACTTAAAGAGTTAGAACTTTAGCTTTTTTAACTTAGTTAGAAAAATATCTGACAGATTTTTACTATAGCTAAACAGCATTTTCATTAATAGCTAAATATACTATAGTGTAAGTGTTTCCTATAAAATTGAAATTAGCAAAAGCACATTATTTATTTATTGTAGGTGTGTTACGCTAATCTCTGACCCAAAACTCGCTGTGTATATGAACATCACTGTAAATGTAGAGAAAAGGGGAAGAAAACATTTCAGTGGGTTAGTAGGACAAAGTGAATGACAATGGAACTGGGTCAGCCATGTGTCTCCTTATCCTTAGCTAGCCTCTTGTATGCCCCCCTTTCACACACACATTGTGAAGACTTTTAACATAAAACTCTTCACCATACATCCCACACACCGACACATGATCATCATAACATACACACAAGAAATATCCCTAACACACGCTAACTGTCTTCCAGCTTACTGTTAAGATGTTTATGACCTCGGTACCCTCTCAAGCTTGAGACAGTTCAGTCGCTATTATTATCTCTGGCACGCACATACATATACATACATCTGCGTACACACATGCATATATGAATGCAGTCATGCATGTTGATATGCACAAGCACACACGTATACAGTGTAACCCCCTCTCATACACACACATACTCTCACATACACATACACACATTCCACATTAGCGCTGTAATGTTTTGCTCCGTCACAAAGCCCCTCACCCATCAAGAGTCCTTCGAAACAACTGATGAATGGTCACGCAACAGGTTGAAGCCTCCATGGGTGGCCCTATCTGATCAACATGCTCCAACATGGGGCCCTTCGCCTCTCAAACCATAGAGTGGAAAATTAAATGGACACACCAGACTGTCCTGGCATGGCCTTCTATGTGCTCTTATGAAAAGGTGCATTCACTTTAAATATACCCATCTCCACATTTGTCGTGTTGTTTCTCATTCATTCTTTAGTCAGAGCCCTCATAAAACCAAATAAGGAGAGAGAAAAAATCTATTGTCTATTCAAAGAACCATGTTGGTGGATAAAAACTGTGTGTTCAGGATGTGTGCATGTTGTGTGTTAAACGGTTAAATTGGCCAAAACAATGAGAATGAAATATATTTGTTTCATTTTCTCTTCTACCTTTTAGTTTAGTTATCCTTGTCTGCATAATGAAAAAGATAAACAAAACTGCAGCATTTTTAGAGCAGAGATTATCTCCGTAAAGCACCGTTTGTGAGGCAAAAACACAGCAGAGAACAGGAAAGCTGTAATTAAGTTGTAAGATAAGCTGTAACCTGTTTGTAGAGTGACTGTAGACCAAACAAAATCACATTGGCAGGGAAACAAGGAAGTCGGATAGTAAGATGTTGGCTGATGAAGCTCCTGCATCCTTTCTTACTCATCAGAAAAATATGGACTCCTGGTGACTTGTTGATTGTGTTGAGGGTCTTCGCCTTATTTGAGCTCTGTAGATATTTAATACACCAGCAAATGATCCATCAATCTGGTTCCTTGTGATAATAAAAAACCTGAACTTTTGAATGTTCATCTTTGTCTCAGTAAGATTGTCTGCCCAAATAAAATCCATGTGTTTAATCAGTTTCAAAACCAGTAAATGGGAACGCAAAGAGGTGTTAAGCATCTCGGTGGATTCACATGTATGGATTTTTTATCACTCTGCCAGCTTTAAAGAACTGCTCTGCAGTGAACTCATCACTCATTACGCAACTTTGCATTGATTTCGTTTGACATTGTTTCTGCCTGTGATTTGATGCAACATGACTTCACTGTGCTTACGCTGTCACGACTTGAGAATCCACTTGATACTTTAGCTGTCTTTTGCTTTGTTGTGACTTGACTTGTGATTTCAAGGTTGACTTGAGACATGAGCAAAAGTTTTAAGATCCAGCCTCTGGCTTGCAGCAATACATGGGTAGATTTTGAAAAAGAGTTTTCTTTTCTCTATTTATGATAACACCATCTTTCCTGACAATATACGGCTATTCTCCTCTGTGTAACACGACTCAGAAAAAGCTGCTACAAATTTAACATCAGGACACTACACACATAAACACAATGTGTTCATAATCATATTACATAGTCAGTTTAACTTAATGTATAGTGTGACCTTGAATGTGGTATAATACACAGTCTTGAGTCTTGGCTTCAGTCTCTAACAATCTTAAGTACATGCTGCTCTCCCAGTCATGGCGCCAATAAGCCCATGAGAGCAACGCACACTTAACCCTGCAACCCTTAACAACTCCCTAATCCATACACCCCAGCTCAGCCTGAGATATGAGATATACTGTTCCTTCTCTTGTGTGTGCACATGTATGCATATGTGAGACTGTGTATGTGCTTGTACAGTCACACAGAAAAGTATGTGTGTATGTGCATGTGTGTTGCTGCCACAGATCTTTTCCTTTCATAGCAGGGCTTGGCTGCAGTCTTATGTTTCACTCTGCAGGGAACACACACATAAACATAGCAAGCACACACACCACAAACACACGCGCGCACATGCACACACACACACACACACGCAAACGCGCACGCACACACACACACACACATGCTCACACTCACATCTATCTTCATAGGCAAGTCACTCATCCATTTCAGGTTCAACTTTGGCCCACATCCACTGGTATGTCTGTATTCATGTATGTATGAATGCCGAAGAGGGAGACCGAGGAAGAGAAAGACAACCAATGGGGGGGCCATTTGGATTTCCATAGCATGCCATGCAGTGAGTTCATTGAGTTCACATGTGTGAACTCAGTTCGCCTGCAGAAAGGCAAGGTGGCCTGATCTCTCCCTTGTCCTGCTGCATGATGCAACGCTACATGCAACTCTGGGCATGTTCTCTGTTGAGTTTCAGTGTGAAGAAAAGTTGAACGCGGCAGCAGTAATTGGGATTTTTTAGAAATAAGGACAACTGCACTGTTGAAACCTGCCCACAGCACTTTAAAATTGATTCTTAGAAAACTGACTTCACAGAGAGTGCGAGAGTGCACAGGAGGGTGTGGATGGTCTCATCTCCGTGTGCAATAAGAAAGAGAATTTTCTAGTCACGAGTTTGTCGATGATTCACAGTTTTACCTTATACTTTATCTCTCTCTCCCGTTCCTCCATTCTTTCCTGCAACCTTATATCTCAAACCCCTGCCCCCTATTAGTCTGGATTTGTTAGTCATTATGAAAAATTATGAAAAACATAGTATTAATGTTATGAAACATCAATTGGCAGATTGTTGTTTTGTTGAGCCACTTGTTCAGTTTGAGACAAATATAACATGATATCATTTTTCTGTATCAGTGATTTCTTGCCTAAGTGAATGAAGTTGTACCATGCCAATGACTGTGCTTGAGTGAACTGACAAACTGTTGGAGACACAAGAACAACTTGACATGAGTTTTTTTTTTTACACACATAATTACTTTACATAATTTTGTAATAATAGCTGTCACTGGGCTGTCACTTCACCCCCTGAAGACAGCATTAAGTTTGAATAATGGTTGGTGAATAAGAGAAAAAAGACCAGTGAAATACACAAACAGTATCACTATGCACTGTCACAATGCCACTGCATCAAATTAACCGTATCACTGCCAAATGTAATATGTCTTGCTGTTGTTAAAAGGAATGTTGGCACACTGATGAATTTGAAGATTCAGACGCCTGCCAGAACTCCACTCGATTTAATTACTCAGTAGTAAACTTCAGACCTGGTAGACAGGCTGATTAATGGTTAGACCACACACACACATGCACAAAGTGCTCACATTAACTTTCTACTGTCTCTCTCCTTTTCTTTTATTTATTTCCTATCAGATGGGCCTTGGCTCAGAAAGCCAACAGAGGAAAAGAAAGGCCCCTGCCCCTCCTCCTACCCCAGCTTCCATCACCATAAGCTCTGACGACACTTCAGCCACTGCTTCTCCCACCCCTGATATCCAAGCTACAGAAATGCCTACCCCAGCCTTCCGTACCAAGGCAGCACAGTCAACCACCAGCCCTGAGATCACTGTAACACAACCAGTAAAACCAGTACCCTTGAAAACATCAGTACAACCTCCACCTGTGTGCGCTGCCACCCCAACCCCCAGCTCCCCTACCCCAAGCAGCAGCACCACCGACAGCCTGGCTGTCCAGGATTCCAGCTCTGAACTGAGCCACAGCCTCGATGACTCAGAAGCTGACCTTGACCAGGCTGGTTCCTACTGCAGCACACTCTCCAGCAGCACAGTAAGTGGGTCTGCACAGGTCCAGCCTGCTACAAAAAACTCCAGCAGCAGGATGGTGGAATCGGAAAAGGCCAGCAGCAAGGCTGCCGAATTAAGTGAAGAGACGACCTCAGCCAGCAGCTCCAGGTCGGAGATGGAGTCGGCCCTAAATCTAAAACTGGATGAAGTTGAGAGCAACAGACACAGTGCAATGGGTAAATATATATAACATTACATGATAACAGGCACTCAAAAACCTGACACAGACTTCAGAAATAACAGAAAATAGTTCAAAATGTACTCCTAAATTCATTTTTAAACATGCGAAAAAAAATGACAACACCTATTTTATTCTAGCAATTGTTTAACGTCTTTCAGTTGGCAGACTTCTTCTTTACAAATTAAAGACAGAGAGACCAACAATAGTAGACTTTTAAATAAACAACAGATAAGCAACATAAATTATGCCAAATGACAGCTCAGGATATTTACAATAACAAAAGAGACACAGCACCACAGGCAATGAAATGCCTGAGGTAATAAGATGCACCTGTTGTATTTGTAAATCGCTATGATGTATATTATTTTTAGTTTTAGTTCCATCAATTACTCTGTGAATTAGATTTAGATTTAAACCAACAAGCAAAGCACATTTTGACACCAAAGTACACAAAACATTTGTATTCATCTGAGAAAATGAACTTGGCTTTTTTATCACTGAAAACACTCTGTATGTTATGAACTGAGACAATGTGAAGGTGCCTGTAGAGGTTTTCTACCTGTTAGAAAGTGACTCAATGTCTGCCCTGCAGGAATGAACTGTCACTCTGTTCAACGTCTGAAACTTAAACTGTCAAGAATGACGCACATAGCCTGTGTGTATGTGTGTGTGTGTGTGTGTCTGTTTGTGTGTGTGTGCACGTCATGGCTGAAGTACAGGAACTAGTGGAGCTGGTTTCCATCATAGCCCATAAGACAATACGGTCCTTGTCTCTTGCCTGAGCTGATCAATCCCCCACATCATTCTTATCTTTCTTTTGGCTATTTCTCTATCCCCTTCTTTATTATTCTCTGTCTCTCTCTCTGTCTCTCTTTTATATGCATGCAGCCACACACACAAACCTTCAAAGCTGGCAGATACAAAGACAGACATATCCATCATAGGTTTAAACGGGATCTACGTGAACTTTAGTTGGCCTCGTATTGATCTTTATATAACCCAGATCTTTCTCCATAGCAAAGTGAGAGTGCAGCAGAGGGGTGTCTTGTCTGACATGGGCATAGATGTGATAGCTGTAGACCTCAGAAAAGGGATGAGAAAGGTGAGGGTACCAGAGTGGAGTTCAGATAAAGGAGCATGGGAAGGTTTTGGCAGCAGGATGACAGCGTAGCACGGTAGAAACAAGGAGACTTGGGGGTTGGGGAGTTTAAGGAAAGGAGAATGATGGACAGGCAGATGAAAGCAAGCGAAAGAATGAAGCATGAGGACGTTAGTGCTGTAGTCAGGCTAGAACAGACAGCACCAGGATCATTAATACATTTATAGACCCAGCTACTTGTCTTTTTCTCTATCCTGACACTGCTGACGGTGCAGCACTGTCTGTTCTCTTTTGCCTTGACTCTTTCCCTATTTTCAGTCTTCATGCTTTCCCTTTACAATGTGTTCGAAAGTATTCAGTGAGTTAGAGGGATTTGTAGTAAATAGTTTTATTCTGAAAGCCACATTCTCTCCAGTGCTTTTTGTCCTATGCACAAGCTCAACATCAACTTTTTAACTTTTGACATTCAGTGACTATATACTAGATGTTCCTCCGTGCAGCCTGACGACTGCACTTCGTTGTACGTCAAGAGTATGTATTTAGCAGTGAATGAATAGCTGGTATACATGTTAGGGCTAGACAACTACACCCCTGCATGCACAGTATAGGGTGGTGCCCTTATGTTTTTATAGGCAGATGACAGAAAGGTACATGATGCATTTTTGTGAAAAAAAAAAACAATTCGTAAATATTCTTTTCACTAAGGCTTCAGCTCGACGCAGAGAGGTCAGGGTAAAATGTAAATCTTTATATGAAGTCAACACAACCTTCACTGGTTGATATTGACAAAGTGATATAGTACTACTGTTTTTGAGAGACTGTCAAACTGTTATTTATTGGAGTCCCTCAGGCATCAGTGCAGTGAGTTTCTGTGTGTGTTTATGGAGATCTTTATTTTATTTATGATGGAAAAAAGAATCAGCATCAGGGTAATTTTTAGAGTTTTATGGACATGAAAAGAGGATTTGACCATTTAACCACTTACCATTAACATTGTGTGTGTGTGTGTGTGTGTGTCTGTGTGCTCCAGAGGCTATCAAGGTTATGATGGTTATGTTATGTTTATCATCTCAATTCTGCATGCTGTTTCAGTTGTTCCTATTTTCGACAACAGAGTAAACAGATAAAGTTGCACATTGACAGCACCCCTAGCCATGTAAGGACATTTAGGTAGCTACGTTTCAGCAGTGCTGTTTTACAGTAATCACGCTTTTGCCCCCACAGTCCAATATGTTATCCAGACTGACTTTGTCTTATTTGTCAGTCCACCCATCTCCCATGCTTTGTGTATCATAGCCATATGCAGATGTTACACATCTGTATTCAACTACTCTTTAGTTCCTTTCTTACTGCCTCCTCTTTCATTAGCAGCCACATTTTCATTAAGTCAATCTGTACCTATTTTTGGCATGAAATAGGGATGAAATGTTAGGATGTAGGATGTGCCATGGGACGCTGAAACATTTTGCAGCTGTTCTACCTCTGACTGAAGTAGTTCATGAAAGTTTTTGCCTTTTCTGCCAATTTTGGATTTTAAAAATGATATATTGAATTAATGTCATAATTACTTTGAGTCCCAGAAATGTATTAAATTTATTTTAAAAGTATTTGTTAGTAACTGAATAGCAAACAGATGTTAGAAATACTGAAAGCCTCGGTGGCAGAGTATGCAAGGAGGAAATAAAACAACAGTTTCCTCCTGGCACACATTTACTGTTACTGACGTTTTTACTCTTCACTTTTCTTGAAACATTAGCAGAAACTCTATAGACCTTTGTTGCCACAGTTGGGCCCTAGTTAAGTAAACTGTGAAACTCTACAGGAACAATGATAAAAACTAAGAAATTACTGGACTGTAAACACTGGAGTAGCTTACAGTACTTTACATGATAACCTCTATGGCTCAGTAGACAAAGGAACGATTTCTGCCCACAGAAACTCAAACTTCATCACCAGAAAATCCGAGGATAAAGAAGCCATTGTGTGAATAACAGCAGTCTCTAGCATGAAAACACAGAAGCTGAGATGTTGCCAGAATAAATAAAAAACAGCGATCTTGATGATTACATAATATTTTCTGTGCTACTCTCAATTTGATAAGAACGTTTGCTTGTTCAGTCAGATCGTTATGTCATGTTCCTTATTTTTTTACAAACGGTGCCTGCATGCTGTTTCTCCTACAGGAATCACTGATCGACCAGCGCCACTCAAACCTCGTCGTTCCCCGATCCAGGAGCCACCAGAGCTTGTCTTACCCCCTACTCTGTCCTCCCCTCCCATTGAGCCCACAGAAAGCAACTCCCCACAGAGTCTTATGGAGGCAGAGGAAGCTGCTCCCCAGTGTAGGTTCCAGATGGACTGCCTCTCCCTTCCCTTACATCTTGGTCTCTTCTTTCCTAGAGGCTGCTCTCCTGGTTTTCTAACTTTTATTTCATTTGTCTCAATCAGAATTTGTATTTTTGCAACTATCCTTTACAGTCAAACCTTTTTGTGTGCTTGTGTGTGTATGTGTGTGTGTGAATACTGCACAACTGTCCTCACATGCTTTCCATCTCTCCGTCAGCCACCCAGGCGGCTGAGTTGTTAAATGATACCGTGTCCATGTGACATTAAGGTGCTTCTTATCAATAAATGTCAACCTGTGAGCCATGTTATTTCTTATGGGTCCAAAAGGTCAGGGCTTGGGTCAACACCAATCAACTGGAGTGCCTTTTTTGTTGAATTTATACAGCACATGGCCATATATTAGTATAATAGAAGACACTGTTGACTTACGCTGAACCGCTTGTAGGCCAGCTTATATTTCTTTATGTGTTCTCTGCATGACCAGGCTCCATAGCCAAAATACTGTCCTTTTTCATTGCACTGTTTGTTGTTCTCAATTTCTTTCCTTACTTTTAGGTTTTCCTCTGGATGCTGTTCATTGTCATCCCCGCCAAGTGCAATGTTCATGATATATCCATCTCAAGTCTCATCTGTTCTTTTCTTTACCCCCCCCACCCCACACCCTTTATAGTGTACTGCTGTGGGCCTGTGCGTCTGCGCTCCAAACACTCCTGAAGTCTCTCCCTGGCTTGACCCTTCCTTCGTCCTCCAAACCTTTTTCATCAGTTGCCTTTTCCTCGCCTTGGCCTGTGTTATTTCTGCTGGACCGCCCTCTGATCTTCACCACTCTCCTCTCAGTCTTTTGAAATTGTCTATTGTTTCCTCTGCACTCTTATATTTGTTGTCAAAGTCTCATTGCTATCATGATTTTAATTGTCTCATTTCTATTATTTGCTTTCACTTGGTGTCACAATGCCTCATAGGATCCATCTTGCAGCAACCTAATTGCATCTGTCCTTGGGTTTGATACTACCAAGGATAGAACATTTGCTTTGATTTTTTTTCCTCTTTTTTTACAAATGTTTGTATATTCTGTTGGTGGTTTTGCATTTCAGTTTGATCCGCTGGCTGTTATTGATTATGCATGAGATCAGAGCCGAGTTAAAAGTGGACACACAGAATGTGGTCAGAAGACTATACAGTAACAGATGAGCTAAACCCTGGACGTATCGGTTTCAGTGTGATTGATGAATGACAAGCTGAAATGAGGCTATGAGGCAAGGCCATGCGATATCTAACAGCCAATATTTTGGTGATGTGATATCTGCAGATCAATAGTTGGACAGCGTATGTTTCTCTTTCTGTGTCTGGTGTTGTGGCTTGGCTTAGAAATCTGAAACCTGAATGCATGCTGCCTTTGGCAATATTATGGACAGGGTGATCTATCAATGGCATGTTGCTTTTAGGTAGTGGTGCCTCGTGTATTTTGAGTGTGTGAAATAAAAGACCTTTTCCCAAGGAGAGTACCTTTCAGTCCACAAAGAGAATGGCACTATGCAGTGGTTTGTTGTAGAACTTTTTTTTATGATTATTGTGAAGGCTTATAGTTGCATGAATGCTTCACAGCTTGTTTTTAAATGATAGGTAGTCCAGAACAACCTTTCTATTGTGACATCTATGTGAAAATGGAAGGATAATTGTTTGGAGTCCAGAGCAGCAGTATATCACTTGGATCTTTGGCTGGAAAACTACAAGAAACCTGGCTTTGTGTTGTGGAGCACAACTTGTTTACAATCATGTGCACTATATTATTACACAGGTCAGCAAAGTGCAGAAAGCTTTTTTGTGTGTGTGGTGAATGTATTCAGGGAATGGAGCCCTTGTTTTTATCATGACTTGTTCTGTACTATATAAATGCAGCTATTGTGGTTAAAAAAAAAATCAAATAAGAAGAATTGAAGAACATTTTTGAGATGATGATGGTTAATTTTGGCTAGGATTACAGCAATGTACAAGGCAGATCTGATTTAAATTTTTATGTGAAATGTAATTTATCCTCTGCAAGTTTAAAGCCATTGAATTATGGTGCGAATGTGTAGCCTAGTAAGTGAATGTGTACTTGCTGAGCCTGTAGTGTTGTGATGCTGAACAGATTACATGAACACGACCTGTCTGTAAAGGCAATCTGTGTTGTGATTGAAAAACACAATATACTGTATGTTTTAAAGACATTTTTCAATTAAACAGTTGAAGACTGCATCAAGATTCAAGGACTTTGGTTTGGGATTGTGCATGGATTGCCATGGTTAGATTCTGACAAGTAACATGTCACAGTATTGATTGCCTTGGGACACCTTTTGCTTGGTTTTAACTGAAGCATGTACCTGTGATCATATTGAGTTGGAAGTTTTAGAACTGTGTGGATGTTTACTTGTGGGTTTGTAATGCTTGCATATACAGTATGTGTGTAAATATAAGAGAGTGAAAGACGGTGTGTGTGTATATGTGCACTTGTCTGTGCATATTTGTGTGTGTGCATGATTGTGGCTGTTGCTGGCATGACTAAGCTGTTGCTGGGAAGGAGCTGGGAGGACAGCCCTGTGAGTCATCACCACATCTCCTGGAACTGACTGTTCTCTCCACACCATTAGGATCAGGCCCAAAACTGACAGGCCTAGTACACACACATGCACACACGCACACGCACGCACACACGCACGCATGCACACACACACACACAGAGGAGAGATATTGCTGCACAATGCACGTCAAAATGCATGCACACACTCAGACACCTGGTATTGCAAACAAGGTCACTCACTGTTAAACTAATTCTTAAGAATCCCTATTGAGTTCCCAGTGCTGCACATGCTGGCTGGGCTGCCGAAAATCTAACAAATGGTACATTGATTTTTATTCTCTTGGCCTAAAGTTCAATTAGATCAGTGAAAGACTAAATAAGTTCTCCAAAACCCACAGGACTGACCAGAGCATGACTGTACTAAGGAGATGAGAGGGTATGAAGCAATACTATCTTTCACTGGAACCTAAAACAGTACTAAAAATCTAATTAAAAGGGTTTGTTTACAGTAAGTCCACCCACACATCATTAAAGCTGTTTTATCAAGCCACAAGTGGTTCTGCTCCAGGCTTGTGTTTGTATATTTGGCTTGTGTTTTCTTGTATGTGTGTGTGTGTGTTGTCAGAATGGATGTTGAAACTAACATAAATACTTAGTCTATTTTTTTTCCTCTTCTTCCATCTTTTGCTCCTCATGCTCCCTCTGCATCCTGTGCTTCTTTTCAAACAAATGTCCTCATGATTTGTTGTGTTGTTTTTCTCAGTGTTTTCCCAGGTATTAGAAGACTTTTAAGACTTGTGGATTTGAGAGAAATATATAGGGCCTGAATGCTTTTTGAAGTTAATGCATGGCATGAGTAAAAAAAAACAAAAAAAAACGGAAACCTCTATGCTGTCTAATTTTGACAAATGTAATTTTCTACCCCAACACAAGCAAATTCTCGGCCCTTAAATTTCACCATACACGACCATAGGCCATTGGAAACCCTTTAATTTGGAAGTTGAAGTTGCTTCTAACAGTAACTAAGAGTCTTAAAGGACAATGATTACACCTAATACTAAAGTTGCAATCTTCCTATACCCTTTCCCAGCTTGGCTCCACTCCATGCGGAGTACCACAGCCGGTGGCCGGAAACCAGAAATGGAAACCCCCGAGGAGGAGACCATGTCCTTGGGCAGCAGCAGTGGAGGCAGCAGCCTGCCCGACCAGGGTTACGCCGCCTCTGAGGGCATGGCAGAAGGCGAGGACTCAGGCATGGTCAGCTCTCCATCTGATACTCAACCCACATCGCCAGATGGGAGTTTGTCTCTGGATGGAAGTAATGTAGCTGGAGGAGAGAGATTGCTGGGACCAGTCCGGGACAACTCCAGTGACAGCGATGAGGGATGTGCCACCTGGGATTCAAGACACAGGTAGAGAGGAAGTCATGGAAATCACAGAAAGAGGAAGAATGGAAGTGGGAGGGAACAAGAGAAAGAGGAGAGTAGAATGAAGTTGTATTGTATATTTATACATACCAAATTTGTGGCCATCAGGATGATGAAAGTCTCATTCAAGTTGGTGAGGCACATTAAAACATCCGTATTTTCCTCAAGGGAATACAAATGGCTCCTCAGTGTCTACTTTACTTATTCATTTATCTGGCCCTCTGCTTCCCAGTATTTGGTTTTTGCCAGCTCCTACTCATCTTTCACCTCAATCTTCACCATTACTGTTACCTTTTATTTTGAAATTCATTTTAATAGAGCTTGGTTTCCTAGCAGGCAAGATAACGCATGTGCCATTCATCTTGCAGTCGATTTGAGCCAACTTAACCACTGATTAGTAGCACCTGCATGAAAAATTATTAGTTAGACTCTTGCAGTTGGCAATCAAGTTTAGTTTCACACCCGTATTTTCACCTAAAAGTGAACCATCGCTGTTTCAGACAGCTATAGAAGTCTCTCCATAGTTTTTAACTGTGCCAGCAGTAATGACCTAGAGCAGTTCCTGCCATGTGTTATATGTGAGTTGCAGCCAGGACCCTCAATCTTTAGTGCTGGGCTTTCATAGTTATGGTTCTAGGCCCTTATTCAAAGGTCTTTGTGAAAAATGAGTGCTACCCCAGATCACTTTTCGCCTTTTAAGATGTTGTGAAATGTGTATGGTAGTGTGCCCAGACCAGGGTTCCTGGATAGATGCTCTTTCTCAGAGAAACTTTATGAATCCAGGAACCCTGGCCTGATGCAGCTGGCTCCTCTGTATTCCAGGAAAGCACTATAACCCCTGTTTTCTCAGAAACGTTGAGGAAAAGAGGACTTCTCCAAGTCTCTTAGAAGACAAATTCTATTTGGTTTGGCCTTCTTGTTGCAATTTGTTATGGCTAATATGCCAGTTACTCATGAGAAAGCTCTGTTGAACCCACGAAGAGTGTGAAGGAAGTTTAAACTGTGGTAATAATATCTTTACAGCTACATGTTTCAAAGCCAGCAAGCTCCAATGAAAATAAAATTCAACTTTGAACAAGCACAAAATATTTAAAGCTAGCCGTTTGTTTTCTTTCTACTACTACTGAACTGCACATAGCCTTTTGGTTTCTGTTGCTGATTAGTAACGGGAAGAGTGCTGGATGCAACAACAGATAAGCAGTTTGTAACGGCTGTTTGGTGTTGACTGGGTGACTGGAGTCATGGGGAGTGCTATATTATGGCTGCCCCTATCGAGCGATCACTTATTCTTGCACTATAAATGTTATGGGGATGTTTATATGTATGTGGAAAGAGATGTCCTTTTGTCAAATATATTTATGTGCTGTCCTCAGGCACAATGACATCAGCCCACAGGCAAAGTCAGGCATGTTAAAAGGCAACTATGAAGATGAAGAGCTCACAGCCCAGCTCCATCGGACATTGGCAGATTTTGAAGCAGATCTTGCAGGTGAGGGGACACGCCTTAGGCCACAGTACATCCATAATCATAAACTTGATTTATATTTTTTCATTGAGGCATCCTGGCAGTCCAGGTGTACATGCCTCTATATATCACTATATATACTACAGTTCAGTTCGGCCATCATAACAACGCTTCTACACTTCATGGTTGTGTTTTATCAGGCTGTTTGCATTTGTGATATACCTGTAGGTAATCCTATAAATCTGCAGTTTGATGTAAGATAGGTTTGAAACTTTTCACATCAGCTCCAAACTTAGTGAATTTTAGCAAAGCATTATGTATTAACCCCTTGATCCATTCCCCCTTTCCAGACCACATAAATATAGTCTCTGCGAAGGAGACTCCCTATACCATGTCCACAGACAGTAATGAGGTGCCGGTGTCTGTAGTGGACATGGATGTGCCAGTCACAGCCATAGATGAAGTGCTGGAGGACTATGAACGCAACAGTGTAGAAAATGAGGCAAAGTCACTAACCAGGACTGAGTCAGCTGGCAGCAAAGGTATGAAGCACATTGTGCCTACGTCCAGCAGATCATACAGAAGTTGAGACTAGAGCTTTTAATGGACATTTTATGTCCATTTGTTCAGGCTCAACGGTATCAATATGGTATGATATGAAATTGATGTACTTTATGTATATTTGACTGAAATTGACACTTGCTTACCCCATCTAATCACAGGTCCAGGCTTTTTTCAAGAGCCAAGTCTGGAGCCACAGAACAAAAACAACAATGCTTGTACTACCGCTGACAATAGCAGCCGTGCAAATAGTAAGCAGCCATCGCAACCTGAGCAACATAGGAAGTCAAAAGAGAACAAGTCCACAGGAGAGAAAAAGAAAGAAAAGATACTAGAGACAAAAATTACAGAGATGAGCGTCACTGAAAGTAAAAATGTTAAAGAGAATAAACAAAGAACAACATCACCAGTGATATCTAATGTTGACGTGCAGAAAAACAGGAGCAAAAGCACTGAGATCAAATCAAATCCTGTGAAAACTAATGCTCAGTCTTCTCAAGAGAAGAAACCTGTTCTTCCACCAACCAGTCAGAGATCTGTGTCTACGGAGAGAGATGAAGAGATGCGCAAAGTCTACCAAAATAACTCCAGCTTGAACTCTTCACATGGTAAAATCACTTGCAATGTCACATCACGCTTCGGTTTGAAAACTTTTACCGTGATCCCTCCCAAACCTTCTGTCATGCATGCTGCTACGGGAGTGCCAGCTGTCCCATTAACTGTCAGTGCCATTAAGATTGACGATCAAGGAAACATGGTGACAATGGGAACAATCTCCCAGAACAGAGTTGATGGTTCCTCGGAGTCAGGGTTTAATTCCAGAGAGGGGTCTCCGCTTCTTGGAAAAGCCAAAGCTTTTTGGAGCTCAAATGAGAGACAAGAAAGTGCTGTTCCCCACAATAAAGGTCTCATTGATAAGGCTAAGGACAGCAAAGATGCTCTGAAAATAATTCCCAGTTCAATCTCAGAAACTTCATTGAAGACCAGTAACACTGAGGTTCTGAAAACGACACAAACTTCACTGAATAAACCTGAAGGGCGAATCCAGCCTAAAGAGATGCTTAAGGAAGAAGCTAAAGAACCAGTGAAAGATGTCAAAGTTGCAAAAGAGGAGTGGTTGGCGTCAGAGAGCAAAATTGTGTCCAAAAACGCTCAGCAGCCAAGTATTAAACCTGCCCTCCCCCTCCCTATCCTTCCAGACTTAAAAAAAGACCTGTCCTTCCTCAAACCATCCAGACGAACCTCAAGCCAATACGTGGCGTCTGCCATCACTAAATACACCCCAAAGACTTCAACAAAACCCAACTCCATCCCTAACGTACCTGACTCCTCTGCTTCTTTGAAAGCACAGACTATCAGTTTCCAGAGATCAGGTCGGTCCATACAAGTGAATCCACACCATTCCTCTCAGTCATCTTCATTAGATAAAAATGAGAATGAATCTTCTAATTCCAACCGTCCTGGTCCCAAGAGGTCTATGAGCTACCCAGAGTATGCATCAGATAGCCAGAGAGACTTTGGAGACATGAGATCGGACAGTGGAGGATTTAGAAGTTCTGTTGGATCCACCAAAGGAAGCTCGAATAAACTGGAAACAGAAACAACCACAAAGAAGCATATTCAATCTAGTGGCCCCATCCAAATAAATACGACCGCCAGTAATGATGTTATTAAACATGTTCGACCCAGAAACCCCAGTCCTGCGCAAAGCGGCCCTCGACACTCATCTGCCAAACCACCCACAGCCTCCAAGAACATATTTCAAGGCCAGACAAGTGTGAGTAAAACCTGTATTATAAATATAACATGTTATGAATCTCTTTGAAAATAAATGATTTTTTTTTTACAGCAAAACTGTTAGTGTGAATTACACAGTGTACTTAATACCCCACATCTTTGTCTTCAGAATACGAGGGACTTGACCAAGGCAGCCACGCATCTAACACCTGATGCGAAACCACAACCTCCTGTCACTGCATCAGACAGTGGTGTGATCCCTGGGCCTCCAGCGGTGACGGTGTTTGGGCCGGTTAAAAAGTTCAGACCAGTGATCTGTAGATCGGTTGAGAAAGAGACGTCTCTGCACAGCAGCTTGATGGTGGCGATCCAAACAGGCGGAGGCAGGGACAGGCTCAAGAAGGTGAAAATACATAGATGACTGAGTAGGACAGAGCAGTCATACTGCCCATTGGAAGAAAAAATGGGGTAGCATTAACCCCACTACCAGTAATAGAAATACTCTATATTCTTATATCACAATTTCAGCTAAGTGGTGATGATGATGTCAGCTGGATGACAAGAAAAGCATTTTAATTTCGCTTTTTCTTTTTTTTCTTAATTAGATAACCACTTCAGGTCCCAGCAGCATGAAGAAAGCAACTTATGTTGATGAGGAGAATGAGAGGTCTGCTCTTCTGGCTGCCATCAGAGCCCAGAGCACCTCTGGAAGGCTGAGGAAGGTAAAATATTCTCCTAGTTTATTATGCAACGAACTCTATGTCTGTCAGTATAAAACCTGGCACTAAGAAGTCCCACTGTGATTAATTGAATACCTTCCACTTTACCCTTCCTGAATTACAACTATCCACATTTCTCCTCAAATAAGCATAAATTCAACACAAATTAACAATACTCTTCTTTATTGTCAAGCTAGCTCATTTTGTACAGACATTCATGCTCCCCAGAGGGCAGATCCTAATCCCTTTGTTAATCCTGTGAGTTTTCTTCAAGTGCCATAATGAAGTTGACACTTTTGGTTTACTGAGAAACACCTAAGACAACCATTGGATGGATTGAGATGATGTTTTGTTCAGATATTCAAAGTCTTCTGAGAATGAGTCATAATAACTTAAGTGATCTCCTCATTTTTCTTCTAGTGCCACCATCGTGCCAAAATACATTTTTTCCAATACTAATGTTCATGACCAAATTCCTATCTACTTTCTTTTTGGTCAGTTGCCATGCATTTAGTACAGCTTCACAGAGCCGCTAGCGTGGCTGTAAACTGTTAGTCTTGTTACACTTAGCACAAGAAGTATGTTTGAAGGATGGATCTCTCTAAACTCTTAATCTGTATTGTTAGCTAGTTTGTAGCTCACAGACCCGTGCAGGAATCTAGTTATGCAAGCATGAGTGCCTATTTCCATCCCTGTGTGGACTGTGAGCTGTGGTTTGCTGTCATGTAAGGACCCATGTGGAATGAAAGGGGCAGAAAACGTGCGTCTGTTGCTGAAACATCTGCGGTTCTATTCTGGAGGTTCCTTACCAGAACTGGAATCTCTGGAATGCTGCATGACTAAATCAGACTCAAACACTTTGTGCGTCTCGAAAAAAAAAGAGGTGGATAGCATAATTTAAAACTAAGCAACTAAATGGAATTACGAAAACAAATAAGATGAAAAATCAGAAATCTGAAAAACATAAAAGGCAGAAAGCTTAGAATAAAGAATGATTTATTTAAAGACTATCTCTCTATGTGGCTGTCAGAGGCTGATGTTAGATGCACTTAGGCCACAGATGTGAGAGCAGCTGGCCTCCCACCAATGTTTATGTGTCTAGAGTTACCCTTGTCTCTGTCCTTTGTGCCCCATAGACCAAATCTGAGGCTGCTGATGAGCTTGAGAAGTTCAGGAAGACTTCTGAAGTGGAGAGAAGTGTGGGCCCTCCCTCCTCCTCTCCCTCTCCTCCCTCTCTGACTTGCACTTCTCCTCCTGTCTTTATTCCGCCGCCGCCGCCGCCACCTGCACCCATGAATGCACCTCCACCCCCTCCCCCTGTCTTGCCCCAGGCTAAGCCTAGCACTGTTGCACATCCAAGTGCTAATGCCCCCATGAACCCTGCCTTGGCCAGGGAGGCAATGCTGGAGGCCATTCGCTCTGGATCCGCTGCAGAGAGGCTAAAAAAGGTACAAAAAAATCTGTTTACACCACACTGATAGTTGTCTCAGAGCTCTCTACATCTCTGCATCAGTCCCATTGGATTTTCAATCCTACAGTTGCTTCATGAGAACACATTGATGAGGGTAGAGAGTAGTACTTATACATCACTCACATCTCGTTAGATAAAACTACATCACAGGCTACTGGTTTTCAAATCTCTGTCGGTCTGAAAAAAACATAAACTGGTAAAGAAATGAAAAATAAAACAAAGATAACATAAGCAAATTAAAATGTAGGAAGTGATGAATATCTTAATGATTAGATTTTTTTTTTTTTCTTTCAAGAGTCTTGGTGCACAAGACGACATGATTTCACCCAGAGAGACTCTTATCAAAGAGGAGAGACGGGGGAAAATAAGAGACAGGCATTAAAATAGGCAGAGACAGAACAGATAGAGGCAGGAAAGCCAGAGGCAGAATCAGAAAAACATATGATTTGAACCAGTGTCCTCTTTCTTCTCACATCTTTGATCTGCTTTCTCATGTCTTGCCTTGTTGGAAGACATCACTGGCAGAACAAAGCTCTCCTGCGGTGCAGCAGCTGGGAAACTGGAAATGAATTTCAAATTGCAGCACATTCACGAATTCTTCTGACAGCCATACTGTACTGCTGTGTGAATAGTTTCACATGATAAAGTTCATTTTCAGGTCAGGAGCTGTGTAAAATCAGAGTTGCCGGAAAGGTTGTCACGTTATCATTTTCACGTCATTTAAATCAGACTGGAGCAAAAGCAAAGAATGAATAGTTTTAGAATGACAGAAATAAGGATAATAATCAGAGATTTAATAATAAAAACTTCTCAGTTTAGGTATTTTTTTCTTTCCGTATCCAGAAATTCTGATACGGACTGATACAGTCTTTCCAGCATGCCATGAACTATCACCCCTGTTGCTACCAAAGTGGAGAACTACAAACATGACATATTGTGTCTCTTTTAACCAGGTCGCTGTGCCCACAAAGACAGTCAAAGTGAACGGCAGACTGGGAACAATCCAATCAAGCTCCTCTACACTCCCTCAGCAATAAGAGGGGGGGCCCACACCACAGCAATGAAGAATAACTTATCAAATTCATTTTTTTGTAACAGACATTTGGAAAACTGGACTGAGTCACCCTTTGAGTGAATGTTATTTGAAGGTTTTGAGGAACTGACAAAAATGGCAAAGAATAAAATAAGAATAGTTTATCTAGCAGGTAGAAATCATTCTCTAGCTTATTCAAAAAGAGCTCCATAGCTCTGACCACCAGCCCGGGGCCTCATGCTTAAAGTACTGCACTAATGCTTAAAGACCTTTTTGTATAAAATGGGAATGATTTAAACATGTATTCTTGCAAGGGCTCTCTAAGTAGCCAAACACCTGTAACATCTGTGTCATAGGTGAAAGGTTTGCAGTTAATTCCACTCACATCAGATGTCTCTGTTAGCTTCTAACAATAGCTTGCTGGGAAAAGTTTAGGTCCATCTTTATAACATATCACTGTTCCTAAACATATCTTGCCATCTGTACTTGAATTCAGTAGTTTAAACTGGAACGTTGTACAAAATGTGTGCCAATGAAAGCAAATTTAAATGGTTTATGCTACTTTCAGATCTTATTTTCTCTGATCTTTTTTTTTTTTTTTTTACCACAGTTAAGTTATGGATGCCTTATAATGTTGCTCACTCAGTGTTATGTATATGATGTTTGCTGTAAAAAGTCTATATGGGGTGCAATAAGTTGGATCTGATTTCCAGATTTGAACTACTTAATATTTGTTTGACAAATTAAGATAATTGAAACCTGGGTACACTTAAGAAAAAGTGTATAACTTTATTCAGTTCTGGTCCATATTGCCAACTTCTACAGTCCTTGGCTCCGAGGAGGAGTAAGATGGTGGTGACAGACCATCTGACCATGAGTGCCTGTTAGCTCAATGTGCTTCTGTTTTAGCCTCTAACCTTCATTTATGCTGCTGTTTAAAATCTCCACACATTGTCACACATGATCAGTGCCCTGCAGAAGCGTTCTACTTGTACGGTAATATGATATACCTTTCTTTTCTGTGACATTTCAACATGGCTGAAGCACTGTTATTGAAGTATATCAATGATGGCTGTCACCCTGAGCAAAAAGATTAGTTTATCTATCACTGAGTCACCACCAGCACATAGTGGCTGTGTAGCGCAGCCCAGCAGTCTTAGGAAAGCACAATAGCAGTTATGTTATCAATGGCCTTGATTTTGGCAAATGTTATTGCATTCTATTTTGTTCCGTTCTGTATGGTGTAACTATGGTTGATAGAGGGAGAGTGGACCACTGCCATTAAATGGTTTAGTTATGGACCAAGTAGGATGTTGATGCTGGTTCCTCTTCGGTTGTAAATGTGTGCTCCTGTGGATTGTGAGATCAATCTGAGTAAAGGTAGTTGAATTCCGAGTTTTACAGAGGTTTATTTGAATTTATGCTCCGTTTCAACACTCAACAAAATATTTTGTCTTTTGTTTGTTTTATCCTGAAAGTTGAAAACCTTAAGAACTTTTCTGTTTTCTGTTTTGTTTCTCTCTAACTAGAAGGGTTTGTTGCATCTACACACAATAGCCTACAGCACATTGTAGCATTGTATATTTTGTAAACAAAGGAAAGATTTGATTTGAATCTTTGATAGAGAGCTATTTCGCTGATAGTTTGAAGATTTTATAAGCTTTTTAAGTTTTAAGTGCACATTGTCGACCTAATTTTTGATTCAATAAATAATTTTGTAATCAAGTGAACTGCAGCTGACATTCCTATATTTTAGCCTCATTATGTAAGATTTTGCCTTTTTCCCTTTGAGGTAGCAGTTGGACAAATGTTAAGATTCGGCTAATGGTAGCATGAATCTTGTGAAGTACATTTTAACCTCTCTCTCTCTCTCTTTCTCTCTCTCTCTCTCTCTCTGCCACATCACAGATGAGTTTCTATTCCGGGCAGCCGCTCATGGCCCTGACTCATCACTATGTGGTCACACCAAATGACTCTCACAGAACTTGAAGCTATAACTTGTGTGTCTGATTCCTTGACTAGGACACTAGTCATTGTACCTTTCACCACTTTCCTGATGCAAACATCAACCATAGTTGTAGAATCACACAGTGTGGATACACAAATTGGTGGAGAAATCTCAGAAGCATTGCCATCAGTCTGGTCAAATTCATCCCTTTAAAATGATCTTATTTGCTACGATGTGTGTGAGCTCTGAAGGTAGTGAAGTGACTAAACTGTATACTGTACACACACTAAACACTAGAATGTAAATGTGCTCTTAGATAAAACATGAACTGCTGCACTTTCTTGGTCTCATTTTTGGGGATTTTAGTGGTGAGGGAGTGAGTTCTAGCAGTGGAATAAGTCCGAGAGTGCACAAGGGTGAACTTGGCTCTGGTGGCCAGAGAGAGCTGTACATTTCTGCTGAGGACCACAGGCACTTTTGTGGGTCAGAATTCATGGTCACTCCACAGTGGTTCTAATCTGCCTAACAAATCTCTGAAGGGTGTGTATGGGGTGGGTGTGAGTGATATTTTTGTTGTGACTATGTGCGTGTGTTTGAGCTTGTGCTTGTGTTATGGTTCCAAACCATTTTAACCAATCCGACAACGTAAACAACGTCTTAATCAAGAATTACCAGAAGATCACACCACATAATGCAACAGAAATAAATTCATGTCGGTTTGGCTCTCTGGCTTCACCAGCCTTATTGGTACGTTTGTATTTGTTGCCATAACAGTTTCACATTTGGCCTAAGACAGGCTAGATTCATTGCATGTCACCATTGCCAGTTATAATTTTGATCACATAATCATATAATTTAACTTTGCATAGGTTGTTAAGATGTGGGTGTGAGGAAGAGTGGGTTGATACTTTGACATTTTGCAGGATTTTTTTTTTTTAACTCTAAAATTAGCAATAAATAATGAAAAGATGTGTTGAGTTCCTTCTGCGGCAGCTTTTACTAAAAGCATACTCATCCATGGTCCTGTGAGACACTATTCACCAACTGCCTCGGCTTGTATTACACAGCTTTGTTAGTCTTGACTGGCTGACTTATGAGTGATGGACACAGTGACACCGACTATCAGCAGGGGTTCGTATTGACTTTGTTTTCTAATGTTTGGTAGTCTACTATGTAACTGATCAATCAATTTGAACAAAAGGCCTGTGTGATCCTGAATGTCTGATGAGGTGAAATCAACATAATGCGTGTTTAGTTTATGTCTCAATGCCAGTCTCACAGGGAGAATGCTTTGTTGCATGGTGGCACCCTGAATATGAGTGACGTGGTATGTGTTTGTATGTAAGTATGTGTGTGTGTGTCTTTTGAGTGTGTGTTTACACATTGAGGGGGCACAGTGTGAGACCCCCTGTTGCCCTGATCTAGACACACATCTCAGGACTGATGACCTTTTGCACTTCAGACTCCTGCGGTGTGTTCCCATCACTTAAGCTTATCCAAGTCTGAAATATCACAGGCAGTATGAAAAATGAACTGAATGCTGGGTTATCCCTGGTGACACCTCAGTCTGAGGTACAGCTGTATCTGTCAGTCCTGTGGGCTCCATTCAAGTCACTGGCTTCTGTGCATGTCTCTCCTAACTGTTTTATCTTCTCCTTTCTCCTTTCAGTTTTCAACTAGTTACCAGTCTAATTAGCAATAACACATGAGGTGAATGTACACCTCTCGGCATTGTTATTAGTCATATAAACATCAGTAGCCCTTACAAGGCTCGTAGGGATACAAACACGTCGATGCCGGTAAGGTAATTGGTACAATGAGATTTGACCCCCAGTTGTGCAATCTACATACCTCACAGCCAACGGAGCTTTAAGTTCTGATTGTGCTCATCAGAGCAGGACTTTTAATGAAGAGTGGAGTATTGTCCTTCTTAACTTAAATCTCTGTGACAGTATTCTTGCCATGTGACCACCTTAGATTACCATTTTAGTCTAAAGAATTGACAATTGACATTGACATACACACACATGAACTTCAGAGGCAGAATCCTTTGGCGAAAAGTAAACTACTTGTCATATTTTTGCTCATTTTATTTTAATGTAAAGAAGCATTTTCAGTTGTTGCTTCATAACAGTATTTACAGTAAAACAGATTCACTAAAAGATGCCTTTAATGTCCAATAAGTTGAATTTGAAACATCCAGTGAAAAATGTGTAGTGATGAAGGCATCATAATGGTTCCAGTCATGTATATGCACATGGCCCTCAATAAGCAGCAGTACATATGTAGATCTACACTGAACATTAACACTTTTGTGTTAAGGGACAACACGCATCATATTTCCCATCTTACTTTCATATTCTTTATGTTCTGTGGCAAGCAAGTGAAGCAGGAAAAGACCTCCTACTGCTGCGTCTGAAATTCCTCTTGCTTCAATAACATCAAGGTAAAAATGTGCATGAAATAACCAACTTTAAAAAGATCATTAATACTTGAGCAGTCCAAAGTTAAGCCATTAATGTAGCAGTCGTGTGGGATCCCCTTACATTAATGTAGAAAGGGTTTCATTATGTACTTTAATGGACCATATTCTAAAACTGCAAACTGTATAGGAAACTGAAACATGCAATGAAGCAATTAAAAAGCTTGTATCAATTACAATAGAGCAGTAGGTAGTATTCTAAGCAATTTTTACAGGCTGTTCATCCTCTTACTGTTCATACAGAGGTGGAAGTCCAAGAAGGAAATTAGTTTCACTCAATCCGAAATCTGATATTTCATCCCTGCAAGACTGATGGAGGGCTGAAGTTAGAAACGTTCAAGTTAAACACCTTTTCTTAAGAGAGGGAATCATTTGCTATTGAGCACCTGCCTCTGTCTTTCTATAAAATGATGTTTAATGAGTTTTTCAAAACAACTTTAATGTGCAACCTGTCAAAACCTTGTATGCTTGCACGGTCTACAACCCCTTCCTTCATTGGCCTTGTTTCGCTCTAAAGGAACAGATCCTATGTGCTTGTGTCATAACAGCGCACACTCAACTCAAAATGCCAAAGACAGCTCTTCAAAAAAAGAAACAAACAAACAAAAAAAAAAAGGCGGAATCCTCTGAACACGCCCTTATTCCCATAAAACGTGAACGCCGCATTAATCACCCCTCACTGGTGGGCGTGGTCTTGTCTAAAGGGGAGGAGATGTTTGCGTGCATGTGTGTGCGTGTTCGTGTGTGTAATGTGTGTGTGTTCTTCCCGGCCGCATGAGATGAGCTGCCTGCAGTCTTTGCGGCCACTGTTTTCGCCTCCTCCTCCTCCTCCTCCTCTTCCTCCTCCTCTTCTTCTTGCCTCTGTGTATCTGTCCAGTCCGGGAATGTTGACCACCGTGGCCTGATCCACCGCTGCCGACTGTCCCTTCATCTCCTGACTGCCTCTGACTCCCTCATTGTCTCTGACGGCCGCAGCCTGCCTCAAGTGATCCGGCTGTAAGGTGAGTGCATGTTGCCGGATGAAGACGCCGCTCTCGTGTGTGTGTGTGTGTGTGTGTGTGTGTGTGTGTGTGAGTATGTGTGTGGAGGAGGGGGGGTGATGATGAAAAGTCCATGGAGAGTGGGCAGTGAGCGCATGCAACAAAAGTTGAATGTGCTGTTGTGATGACACGCACCGTTTAGCGGGTCGGAACACATGTGCGCACTGCGCGTAACCGCCTAGCGGGACCCGTGTCCGCGGCAGCCTGTCTGACAACGCAGCGGCCACTCATTGAACTTTGATAACAAGTTTATTCTCCGGATCAGGCTGTTGCGTTCAACTATGAATTCACTTTACGGTATTTCTGCATGTGGAGAGCCTCCACATTAGTACCCGCGCCGACAAGCTGCCTGAACCTCCTGCACTTTTCTGCACCTTTCCCGGCACTTACTGCGAATCGAGTCTCTCTTGGGGAAACAGTATTTTTGATCCCAACAGCCTGCCTTGTTTACAATTGCGTAACAGCAGTCTACAGTGGCCCATAGCCTACTTTCTGCCCAGTAAGACTCCTGCTCCCCGCGTTGCCCCCCCCCCTCAACTCAATTCTGCGAGAGTTTCGCCAGTCTCGCCTTATCGCCTTATCCTTTTGGCAGCGTTTGCTCTGAGAGTTGGGAGTGGGGAGAGGAGGGGGGTGGAGGGGTGCGGGGGGGGGGGGGGGGGACAGAGAAAGAGGCGTTTTCCCAGGGCCACTCATGTAGCCCTACTGCAGTGGTTCCCAAAGTGAGCTCCGGGGACCCGCAGGGGGTCCATGGGTGGGCTCCAGGGGATCCCCTGTAAACTGAGGAACTGTTGAGTTTAATCAGTTTTATCAGCTCAACACAATAATAAGAAGAAGTTTTTGATAAGTGAGCTGACTGTAAAAAGTGTTATCAGTGCTCTTGTTAAGCAGGTCGAGATTACTGAGTCAATGTAACTGCAAAAGCGCTCCCACAGGGAGTGTGTTGGGAAGTCTTAAATTGGGCTCATGGGCTGCTTAATGATCATTTTAAGGCATCAGTAGCCCACTCAGTTATGTGCACAAAATCCATCCTAAAATACTGCCCAAGTGCTGTACATGCATACTGTAATTGGAGATGCACCACTCTTCTGTTGTTTCACTGTGTCACTGCAGCTTCTATCACCATATGTATACAGCATGAAGTCTTAGTTATGCAGTGCTTTGAGAAACTGTGTCTAATGATGGTAACGCTAATAGAAAGGGTAAGTGAGCGCGAGAGAGAGAGAGAGAGCCTGATCATTATCTAATCTGACTTAATGTGTAAACGTCTTGACAAAGCAACTCCTCACAGATAGTCTAATCTGCCCTGTCATTTTGGGCGCTCTTCCAAATCAATTTCTTTATTGGCTGCATGTGGTCTATGCAGAAAGTTGCATAACCACCCAAATTTATGATTCTGGGAACTATCGACGTTGGCCTGTGTGTTTTGAATGCAGATCAGGGCTCTCAGTGGGAATGTGGAGTTAGACTGGAAGGGGGCACTTTGGGACTGATGCACATAGTAAGATTTTGTAGGCATCCCAGATCTTTTCTGTGAGTGCACTTTTTCAAGGTAAAAACCTGTTCAAATCCTGAGGTAAAATGTAGGATACACCTACATTTGGGTTTGCTTGCTGCACAGGCAGAGCTATCGGGCTTCCATTTCCATAGCTGGGACCTAAAATAGGGAAATACTGGATAAAACTAAGCTGTAAGCATGTCTTGATAATGTCCCTGATGGTTTTGAGTGCATGTAGCTTCCTGACGTTGTCTTTGAACGCTCACTTAGTTAATTAGTGTTGGATTAATTAAAATTCTGTACACTTAATTTTATTAGTTTAGTCTTAAATTAAACCTCAACATACCTTTGATAATTAAGGCGAGCAAAGCGCAGTCAGCAACCTTTCTGCAGTCACTGAAGTGAAACCCACAATCTGGCCAACCACTGATATTCCACTCGACTTGGCAACCTACAGCGGAGCACTTACACTGAACAGACACATGGTCCTCTGCATGTTAACCTTTAAAGTGTGGCTGAATATGAAGTAGTTTGATCACATGGGTGCCACTAGACAGAGACATGCTATACTTGCGTCTATTCAAGCATGTGATTTTTTTGACACCACACCATTCATAACCAAAGAGGATTTCTCTCTTCCGTGCCCCTGCCCATTATTTCCTGCTTTCTTTTATTTAATTATGTTGTGGTCACATCTCCGTGCACATGGCAACCGCTCTAGCTGCGGTTTCTCTCACCCCCTCAACACCAGTCCTGCTATTTCCAGTCCATGCTCAGTAAGCACAGGCATGACGGGGCATGAACTCTGCAAGACTACAGGCTGCCAAAGGCTGCTGACTGCACATATTGCACATAATTATACTTACAATAAGCAATACTCAACTTAGCTCTAGGATTCAGACTTGCGTGTTTTTATATCTTGAGAAACTCCAAAGAATTTCAAATGCATTTGGTTCTGCTGCTCACACTCCACTAGTTTTTGATTGAAAAGCTGTGCGCTTGGCAGTGATCACCCCAGAGATTTGTTGCATCACCAAAAACTGAGGCTCATATTCAACTTCAGCACTTTTCTTTATGTACAAATACATATAATGCTGGATGCCAGCTTGTTTGTTTGCATATAGTTTCAGCTGCCATCCCAGGGGAAAAGTGGCAGAGATATCCTATTAGCTGGTATTGGTGCTATAAGAGCTTGTGGTCGTGCTCTAGGCAGCATTCCATTGGGTCTTGCGTCAGCCAGCAGTCATTCAGCACTGGCTAGTCTAGGCTTATACACTGTTAATACCCCCTCCCTGATGTCATGACACCATTAACCCAAGCCTGATGGGGGACCATAGCACAGTTCATGTCAGTTGGCTAACTCTGCCTAGATCTCTAAAGCAGAGCCAAATTCACCCTCTGTACCAAAGTGTTTGGCTGGGATCTCAGTGGTCAATAAGTATTCCAGTGATGACGGGGACTGCTATTTGTCTTTCTGGCCAAGGGTTAAGTTTGTACTCAATTGCATAATCAGGCACAATTTCTAGATACTTACTCTTCTCTTTTCTGTTAAAATGTCCTATGTTGGGTTCAGTTATCACATACTTGGCCTGAAAGCGTGCTTCAAACTTTTGAATTTGGGTTGTTTAAATCGGTACTTAACCACAAGTGAACAGCCCTTAAGACTAATGTGACCACTTGTTGTTGACATTACAGCCCAATTAATGTTTTATGTTCTATGCTTGGTATCTCAACTATAACCGCTGAGTAATCATGTTCTGCTTTGTGAGGAGTCATTTCTAAGAACGCAAACTCTTGCCAGAGGAAAAATGTTGTGGTATTATTCTTCCCCCTCCTCCTCCATACTGTAAATATGGACCTGCACAAACCCGATTCTCACCGCTTTCCACTCGTGACCTAAGGTGATGCAATGCTTGCTTGTCTAACCACCAAAGTGTACAGTGGATTGGGTTTCTCACCGTCTGGTGTTGGTCCAAATGTGGCTGAAACCCAAGACTGCGTGAGAGGCAAGAATGTTGCCTTTATTCTGTAGGTAACTGAACACCTGAGGGACCACATGCTCGGGTGGCTACATGTAATGTGTTGTGGATGTACAGTGACGTGTCAGAAGAAATGATCTCTCCAACACACACGGACGCTGATTTTTCCCTGGTTCTCATGTTCTCTTGCTTTTATTTCTATATGCCTGCCATCTCTCAGTTTATCTTTGTCTCTTTGTCCATCCGTCTACCCCATTGTCTGCCCCGCTCAACTGTCTCTTTCTATAGCTAAGTCTCTCTCTCCTAGTTTCACTGTCTTTATCTCTGTCTGTCTCCCTCTGTTGATCTGTGCCTCACTGTACCAGCTGGAATCTGCAATGCAGAATCAAAACAAACCACGGTTAGTTGGCTTTGGTAGATGCACGGTACGATTAAAAAAGGGAAAAGGGCTTTTTTCCACGAAATATTTCCCTTGTTCTTGAATTATAGTGCAGTCCTAATCCTCATTCTAATTTCCGTCTCACACTTTCAATACAGCACTTTTGACCGTGTCATATTTTGACCATATCTTGTCGTACATAATTGCATTTTCTGCCCTCTGGTTTTCTAGTATTATACACAGACTTAGAAGAGATCGGGGCTTAAAGTGGTGTACTTTGGTACTTAGGAATAGGACTTATGTTAAGTCCTTCTTAATATGATTTTTTTTCAGCCAGCCAACTTTGTTAGCATTCCTAAGAGTAAGTAAGTAAAATAAATCCTGTTCCCCTTTCCCCTCAAGTGCTCACATAGAATTCCAGCTCTTTTCTTATATAAGATAAATGTTTAAAAGGATCAGTTATATTCGGATTAGACGTCTCTTTTTGTTGTGGGTGATTGTTATTATTGAATAAAAGGAGATCTAATGTGACACATCTTTGTATTTTACAACATCAGTCAGTTATAGAAGTGATGTCCTACCAACAGGTATAGTGAAGATGGTGTCATGAGAAGGCGAATCCATCTACCGTAGCCCTCTGGGGCCACCATTACAGCCAACTTGTGCACAAGCACAATTGCTCCCAAGCTCCGTCCATTCATCTATGCCATTGCATAAGACCAGTTCTCCCAAGCAGCCCAATGAAATCCTCATCCAATTAGGCACTGTCCACGTTTCCAAAAGGCCTTTCTCTCATAGACTGGTGCTATTCAGCCTCCCCCGGCATGACATCAGGCCCTCTCTTATAGCCCCACTTTACGCTGCTGCTCTCAAATAATGAAAGCTGCCAATTAATGACTAATCAACATGTGCAACAAGCACATCCAGTGAGGAGTGACTACCATCTAATCTGCTGATTAAAACAGAAGACAGAGATGCTCTGTTCGGCTCTCTCTCCGTCTTTCAGTGTTGCATTGCTGCAAAAACAACAGCCAGCCCACACACACAACCCCACACACAACCTCATTGAGACGCTCATTTTTCGAAGTTTATAGTTAGTTTGAAAGTTGGATTTATTTGCAATTTTCATTTTAGAGGTACCATCTAAAGTTTTGATTAGTAGTCAGTGTTGTTTGTTAGTGTCATACCATGCACTGTGTGCAGTCAGTTTTGATGGTTTGTCCATTTTCAAGCTCTGTATCCAGTGATATACTTTTGTGAGTTGAGTTTAGGACCTGATTCTTTCTTTGGTATAATCTAATGACATGGCTAGACTACTTTCGTGTTCAAGTTCAAGATTATTTATCAGTTGCAGGTATAAAGCTACACACATTTAAAAGGCTGCATACAGAGCGAATTGCTGGTGGGAATCAGAGGGTGAATCTCCAGCCCACAGCAACACAATACAGTAGAGCAGGCAACTTATCTCTCCATCCGTACCACTCCCCTCTCTCACATACAGCCCTGTTCTATAGGTTACCCCACCATGGGAAGTTTTGATAACTCGCAGCATCAGGCTAAATATTCTCACTTAACTTAACACTTGTCTGGCTAGTTTAAACATATACAGTAAAATAATTGACACCTCCTCTCTGGGGGTTGGATTACGGTCAGTACATTCAATTCAATGGGCACTCCACAAGCCCCCCAGGCACCGAATTGGATCTGTGCCATTTTTTGAATTAAGACGCTGTTTATGTTCTGGAGTGGAGCGGTGCAGGATGAGGGAAGGGGTCGGACGGGACGCTGGGCTGGGCGAGGGTTTGGAGGGAGGTAGCTGGCGCAAGGAGGGAACAGTGGGAATGGTGGGTGGGAGGCAGGTGTGGTACTTGAGAAAGGAGTGTGACCAGTGTCTGATCTCTTCAGATTTAGAAAGGTGGATGTCAGGGTCCTTTTAGGATTTCTTTGTCATACTAACCGTACAGTCACAGGATAATTCTCTGTCCCCACAAGAGACCCCTTTCACGTTACACATATGCTTTTGATCCACTGTTAACTTAAAATGATTGATTAGAGCAGCTTTCTGTATGTGTTCTTATAAATGCGACAACTATAACAGGGGGAACCTTGACATGCACTACTGTGTTCTGACACTGGACTATCCCGTATCATCCTTTACAACGCATGTCACCTGAGATTGGTCTGTTGAGATTATAGGACAGACCGTTCTTAACTGGCTATGGGTGTGACTAAAAATGTATCAAATTTATAGCTAGAGTTTTGTAGGGTCAAAAGCACCAGCTGCCAGCTAAATAGCCATCTGTTTAATAAAGATACATTTACCTCAACCCCGTTTTTAATCGAGACCGTTTTCTCTTTTTCAAGTAGTGCTACTCTAGTGTCTGAATTCAGCATAGCACTTTAGCATTAAACTGTTTGTTCTCGTCATTTCAGTTCAGTTGTTCTTGCTGCAGTGCAACATTCGCTAACCTGATACTTTTGTCTTGCCATGTCACTGTCAAAAGAAAGGAATAATTACATACATACATACATACATACACATTTGTGTATACACATACGCTGCACTCGTTGCTCCCCCTGGGTGCAGAAGTGGCTGTCTCGAACCCTTTGACACTTCCATTTGAAGATAAGTGATGTCAAGCTTGTTCTAGCTGCACTGTCTGTTTCGGTGATGCCCCAGGCTGCAGTGGGATTCCACAGATCACATGGGACCCAACACAAATGCGGCGGGCGTGGGGCGCATTTATTCTTGTGCAGTCAGCATCATTATCACAGGATGAAATTTCATATTTGCAAATGTGATAGGCCGTGTATTATTGGAATTAACCATGTGTGTAAATGCATCATCTTCCAGTAAACCTTTTGCAGCTTTCCAGAAAATCATATGCTTCAAGTGATGATGACACTGACGAAAGTCAAGTTACATCATTTTTTTAAAATGTTGCATCATATAACTGCATCATAGAAACTGAGCGTGATCCAAACTGTACCATTTTCACCGAGGATGAAACATCTGATTTTCCAACATCTTCTTTATCTGTCTCTCTGGGAGACATTAACATGACATCACTGAAACGAGACATGACCCATAATGTTCTTTCTACTTTTCCTTTGCTGTGCCTTAAGCCGAAGCTGTTTTCCTTTTACTTTTAATGATTTTTTTTTTTAGATCAGGACTTACGAACATGACTTATTTCACAGCTGACCATCTGTTTTAGTATTTCTCATAAAAACAGTACATACGTTTTACACAGATTTCTCCTTGAGAGATGGGGCAGACAGACATTTAGTAGAACCAAAGTGATCAGAGGGTGATGAGGCCCTGCAGAAGTGAGCAGTAATGGTTGGAAATCCTGCAGGAGCAGTTAGGTGTGAGTCAGAAAAAACAGTCCTGTGCAGACCTCTACCCCAGGGTGTAGCAGATAAAACACTTCCCTGACACTACCTGACCCCTAGAAGCATAAAAACTCCCCTTTTGACCTGATGATACTTGAGTAGGAAGCTTACAATCGGTGTGTGTGTGTGTGTGTGTGTCTTATGTGCTTGTGTTATGTATGTATACACACACACACACACACACACACTCACACTCTCTCTCTCTGTCTGTCTATTCTGCCAGATGTCCCTCTCTTTCTCTCTTCACCATCCGTGCTATTCCTGGCCATCCCACAAATCAATGCATGCCATTTCATGAGGTTGGGGTTCGCTATATTGCACATGTTTTTTCACCGAGCACCCTATATGGAAAGAATGTGCTCTCTGCATTCCAAAGATGACTGAGCAGAGCTGAACAGCCGCATGTTAAGCTGTGTCCAGTCCAATCAGCTGAAGTCAAGTTGACTGAGATGAACACATTTTACAATTATATACACAGGGAAAGTAGTTGACACAGCTGCACAGCTGAGCTGCACAGATGCTGCCATCGAGCACTGTGGGGTTTTGGTTTATTGCTCAATGTGTGAAAGAGGTTTAATTAATTTCAAATCTAACCAGAAAGAAATTTGATATGGTTGATAAAAAATCTATGCCCTTAATTGGCTGATTGGACAGACCTAATACAGGGACTCTAATCCAGTGTTTCTATTGGTCAAATACCCCGTGTTGGTTCAAGAACTTGCACATAATGCTTCAATACCTAAGCAACATGCCATGTATTTGATTTCATTCAGTAATCCGTCTGATTCCTATCTGAAACTGATACTTAAAAGTAGATTCGTTTACCGCAGTCTCCACAGGTTTCTGGATGTCGCACTATGAATAACCTCCACTATTTAGAATGTTTTCCGAATTAGGAAAGGAGAGGAATATTTATAGAGCAGTGAACACCACACAGAAATGTACAGAGGCTGGCAGGGAGGTAGACTGTGAGTAGACGGGTAAATGCACAGGCAAATACAGACAGCAGACAGGTAAAGGAGATGGAGACAAGCAAACAGACAGACAAAAAGTCAAGCTGGAAGACGGAGAGGCAGAAATACAAACTGAAGAGGCAGGTTGACAGTTAAGACAGGCTAACCAGACTAACAGGCAGTCAGATTGGTTTAAAAAAAAAAAATCAAACTGACTCCGTAGTTTACAAGGCATGTTTGGCAGTGCAGCTCACAAGAAACTCATTTATTTCAGGTTTGGCCTACATACAGTGTTTGAGGTTAAAAGTTTAATATTTCCATTTTCCACTCTAGGTATTTTTATTGGAGTCCTTGGAAAGGCTTAAGGAAGTGAAAAACTTAATAACCTGTTATTTAATATGAGAGGAAGTTGTGGCCTAAATAAGTAATGCCTCAATTTAAAACCATAATGAGAGCTGATATACATGATTCTAAATGTATGTTTGTGATTTGCAAAGAAACTAAACTAAACAAACTACTAGATAATTCTTGCAAAAGTTTGTCTGAAAGTTTGTTTTTGCTTTGCTATTCCTTATCCTTTTTTGATCCGTACGTTTGCATTGGATGTCATATTGACACCTTCATGGTATTGATTGCAAACAGAGGTGAAGTCCTGCAGCCTCTAAAGTCCGTTTAACAACAATCTTTGGTCCGGTGAGCTCATCAGTCACTGATCCACCACTATGTAAAAGTGGAGAACTCGTCAGGGAAATGTTTCTACTGTTTCAATTAGGCTTTACTTTAAATAGCCCAGGTTTCTGGTGATGCCAGACCTTGCCTTTGGCTTCTGTGCAGGGCTTATCACCACGGAATGTTAAAGCTGGACCCTTGAGACGTAAGCACATCAGCACATTAACCCCTGGACTGGCCAGGCATTTGGGCCCACCAGTATGTGTTCAATATATTTATATATATATATGACTCATCATAAGAATGACTCATAATTTATAGGTCGTAGCATCTAGTGACATTTAAATTAAACTAGATTTGTGAGTAGAGGAAAAAGCCCTAATTGAATAATTGTCTTAGTGTTTATGGCTTATTGGGTCAAGTGCAGTCTTATAACGAGCAGGTGATTTGTTAATTGGGCCATCTCCCCTGTTAAATATATTCCAAAAGGAATACTATAGGAAAACTACAGTTATCTCCTGCTCTTTGAGCATTTACCGTATATAGTTTAGATAATATTATAGATCCAAGATGACACGGACAGATGGGCGGGATTGATAGAAAAAGGCGCAATTATAAATCGGTTTCAGCACCACGGACAGCACCATGGATTTTTTTCCATACAGTGCACAATTAGGGGTTGTGGAAATGTTGCGTCTAAAACGCACGGAAAATGCCAGCTAGGCCACTTTAATCCTTTTATCCAAGGTACTTGGGAGGATGCGCTACTGTTGTGCTTGCCATTACTAAACAATCAAAACCGAACCCTGGAAAAGTTTAGCACAGCAAAAAACTGAATAAAGTGAATTAGCTAGCCAGCACATCCATTAACTATTACAGCATGTATAAGCAGCGCATCATCATGCTCACTGGTTATCCCAAGTTCTTGGCTGATGTATCTCCAGGCTATGTTGTTGTTCCTTCTGTTGGTGTCAAAACAGTAAGAACCTGACAGTTCACACAGCCCTGGGTAACCCTGAACGAATATAATCATGTAAAGCTGATTGGTTAAATCTCATCACATGACCTATGGCATGTTTGCTGCATTCAAATTTTTTTTTTCAACTTAAGTGCACTACTGACACGCCCAAAAAACAGGCGCGTTGCACTACAGGTGTGCAACATCATCTCTCTCGGTTTTGAATGCGTTTGTTGCACGTCTGCATTGAAAATCATGAATTTGTGCAGTCAAAAGACACATCTGAGCAGTGTCTAACAATTTTAGTAACAAGCTAACAAGGGGATGGAACCTCCATCCCCTTCTCAAACCACCTACTGTGTATAACATTGCATGTTCTAGCTCATTAAGACCAAATTAGATATACATCACATTGCCGCTGACAATTTTTTTGTGATCGTCTATGATCTTAGCAGCAGAAAGCAACTGTAAACTTAGATGGCATTGCTAATCCATCACAGTAAACATTAAGGCCCTGTTTCGTGTTTTGTTAAATGCACATTATCATCATGTGGTGAAGTTGTTTGAAGCTGTAATTTCTACTAACAAAGACCACTATCAAGACCTAACTTGGATAGATGAAGATAATTTGACGATAATTTACTTTTTCTTTTTTTTTGTATATAACAAGTCGCATGCTAAATATTTCCCACAACATCAGGTGGATGTCTGTGAATTGTCAAAGCAGAGCATAGTCACTAAAGTGTTGTGTGTTTTGTGTGAAGTCTCTGGCAGGATGGCGCTGGTGCTCCAGGGGATTTATGATTCATGATAGGCATTATTAAGGCCCTTCCGTTTGAAGTCCACCAGCTACCATTCTCCCTCATGCAAGTCTGAGCAAAAATCACTTTAATGAATCCAGATGCCGTCACCTCACCGCTGGGTACAGCCTCTGTACACCCAAGCCCACCCCTTCTAGCATGGTGACACCGTCCATGTAATTGCACTGTCAAGGTCAGAGATGGTTAGGTTTCAGTACACTGTTCAAGTGGAAGGAATCAAATCAAAGGGCTCTGAGAGGGTCTAATCCCTGCAATGGAATGGCTTTGATTGTTTCAGGGAGCAATTAAGCATAGGTGCGTGTGTGTTTACGCAATATGTCAGTCATTGACACTCATTGTGGCACATATGAGCACTTTGAAACTTGGGTTGAAAGGTATTTTAATACTATACGGAACGCCTAAACTTTTCCCATGTTTTACATTTTATAGATGAAGCAGGTTTTTCACCGCTGTTATTGAAAGTCCAGGCATTTAATTCAGTGGTTTAATATTTAATCCTCATAAAGTTTAAGTGACAATTTTTATAAGGGTCTAAGCTACAGTGAAGCACAACCATTTTGTCTGTCTTCTAATGTAGTTGGTTGAAATTTACTTCTGTCCCTCTTGCACAACCTCCTGACTCCTGAAATATAATCAACACACAGTTAAGCCACAGCAAGTGCGTGGCGCCTAATGAGGGGCTGCTAGGAGAGTTTAGGCTGATGTTAATTTGTTTTGTTTTTGTTGTAAACTGTATGTCTGTAAATAATGTGTAAATGACGAGCCGTTCTTGCATGCCAGCCGGCCAGGCCACACACATGGGCTGACACAGTAACTCACACACACATATATACACACTCATTACAAGCAGGCCCTTTCAGCGGTCTTAGTGATCATGGTGCCAAACTCTTTGTTTAGAATCCATTCATGGTTTGGTCATTATTTGTGAGCCCTATTTTGGAGATACAAAAAAACTTTCAAATTAAAATTAAATTCAAATTTAGGTCTTAAACATAATTGGAAAGCCAAGCTCTGAGTGTTTTATTCATTCTGTCCGCTAACAACAAACATTTTCTTTTGGATGTGTGCTCAAGTTTTTTATGTAACAATCATAAGGTGTGAGTACACTGTATGAGAGTTGCTTGACGGATGGTTGAACAGCTTTGGAAACCCGTCAGAATTTCATCCGACAATTTCCGAACAACAATGGATGCCTTTCAGCAGAGAAAACGTGCACTGATCTCCCCATATTTAAATGATAAAGGCATCTCACGTCTAAATGTGACGAGTGTGGCCATTCAGAACACCTACTGTCTAACACTTTCGCCTTCTGTTGTGGACAACAACCTTTTTTTTTTTCTTTTTAAGCAGACGTCTGCTCTTACAGTCAACGCTCTTTGTCATTTTGCTTGCGTCACCTTTGTCACCGAGTGTAGTAATTCAGCAGTGTTACCCAGCTTGCAGTGTGGTAGTTGGCTCTACTGGCGGCAGAGCGATCCTATCATTGTGCACTGACCAGCCGGTAAAAGACAGCAATATGCACAACTCTGAAAACGCAAGTAGAGCTTCTCAAAGACCCTGAAAACTACTAAAAAATAGAGCCTTTACACACCCACGCTGAGCCACACATGCTCAGTATGTGTAAACATCCACACGCACACACACATGCCCACACACAGTGCACGTACGCATGCAGAAACACATGTACAGGCAGAAATGCACACATTTATACACACTCTACCGCCGCAAGGGCAGCCCGCTCACAACCACTAATGCAAACATGAGATAATATTAGCTGACTATAAAATGGCAGGTCATATTTTTAAAATACCAACGGGGGTCATGAACTGCTGCATAAAAGACCATCATAGTTGTGAGCCCGGGCTGCTTGGCTCCAAATATACCCTGGGGTCTAACTTAAGACCTGGAGAGGTGCCTGCGGGGTATTTTTGGGTCAGTGTTTACAGGTGTTTGTTCAGCGGCAGCAGTGCCAAGAGGTTAATAGGATACCCACTTTAAGAAGTTCAAATAGACTAAAGTCCAATTTGTGGTTATTTTGACTCAAGGATGGCCAGGAGGGAGGCTTCATAGAGCAGAATTACACCTTTAAAGTCCCCTGAGGTGCAGCTTGTGTTGGAGTTCTGTTGATTTACAAAGACCATGCCTCAGAAGATTGTTCAATGATTTATTGCTGTGAAATCGAATTATGGCGGAGTACACAGTGGGATTGTCGCCACTGATAAGCATCAGAGTGGTAAAATAATGTAGAAACCCAATGACAAGAAGGAAGCATCTGATTTTTATATTCTTCATTAATAAAGAATTGCATGTGGTGGTTTATAGCAAACCTCTATAAATGAACTGCAATGGTAGTACAAGTTAAATGAGCCGTTTTTTATCATCCAAATAAAAGCAATTGTGCTGTATCTTGGCTCTGATTCACGCACTTCACCCTCAGCAATAAACACCTCAAATCACTGGAGGGCTGTGCTCCCATTTATAAAGTTGTTCAAAGACATGGCTCTCTGTTAAACTATCTTTACGTCATAGTGGAAATCACATGTGAAATCCTGGTATTTTGATTAATTTCCGTTGAATCACGTCACCACGTTGGAAAACTGAATTTGATTGGTGCAAATTTAGTGATGAAGTGAAATTTAGAAATGTAATTTTTAGTTTCATTTTTTCAATTATTTGCTTCCCAATTCACAACCAACAAGCACTCTTCCTCTGTAGTTGCTTGTTGATGTTGTTTACTGTGGGTCTATGTGGGTTAAGATGTGCTCTGTTCTAAATCTGTCTCCTCTGAGGCTAGACTTCATCTCCCTTTCCTGCTGTCATCCTCCTCTCCTTTCTTCAGCCTTCCTCTTTGGACCCTCTCACCCTCCCCCCTCTTCCTTTGTAGTTTTCCACTAACCTCCACTTGTCTGCTCTTCTTCCTCTACAGGTTCTGCTCTGTCCATCTTGTACCGAAACTGAACCACCCAAGCAAATTGTACGAAAGAGCTGAGAAACACAAAACATGGCTGTGGCCGGATGTCCGGATTATTTCCTGCATCACCCAAATTATCAGGTAAATTTCCTGTGCAAGTTTTTCTCCCATACGTTAAAATGTATCTCTAAGCAGAATTTATATGCTATGGTGTTTATAGAGGTGAAATGCAGTCATTTTAGACCAGTACTCAAACAGCCACAGGGCATGGCTAACATCAGCATGATTCACAAATGAGCATTGAGGGAATCTGTAGCTGGAATAGATTGTGAAATCTGAACTCTTGTCAAATGTAAATGTACAAACCAGGCACCTTAATATTTATGTATTTAATATGGGAAACTACAAATAAACTGTCCGAAAAGTACACGAGGTACCGTAGGTTTGCTTCTAAGATTTCTAAGAGATGGTGTCAGTGTGCATAGAGGTTACTACAGGCCTCTCTTTCCCAGCCTCTCTTGATCAGCCCTTTAGATGCTCTTGATAGTATATTTGGTTCATTATTTTGTACACACTGGAAGGGCAAATAAAAGAATAGTCTATGGCTGTAAAGGTGTCTGGACTTAAGAGAGAGTTAGTGAATGGCATTGACATGGTTACAACATTTCACGTCTGTGAACACACTGAATCCACAAAGAGCTGCAAGGGGACTGTTTAAGAGTGTTGATTCAACAGAGATACAACAGCATCTCTTTTTCACTGACTGGTTAATGGCTGCTCTTTTCAGTCTGATTCTATGGGCGGCTCATTTACAAAATAGCTTCTCAGCTCCAAAGTATTGAGTAAATCACAGCATAGGCAAACAAGCTCAAGCAAAATGTTTGAATGTGATTGTAGGGATCTTCTGTGCTGTGAGGTTGAAGACGAAGTATCAACGTTTTAAAACTTGTAGCTTCTTTGCACCAACATCATATTTGAGTCATTATCTGCTGTCTACTGTGTGTTTGCTCAGAATCAGCTTTAGTGGCCAAACATATAAAAAAACATTCTGTTTTTATGTTTCTGTCAATGCACTTACATGCTAACAGACAAAGAACTGAGAGAACCAGAACAACAAAGATTTGCACTGTTTTAGGAGATTTGGTTTGTTATTGAGTGAGTAAGACTTGTGGACATCAGAGGGCTGTCCTATAAAGTAAATTCAACATAGCCAGGCTTGACAAGCCCTAAACTCTCTATCAGGGAGAATGGTTATCAACCCTCTCTGTTAACTTGGGCTTTCTGCCTCAGGCTCCGTGTGCATTCCCATAAGGGGCAACAGCTAAAAAAAAAAAAAACAGGAGCAATCAATTGTGTGCTGCCTACTTCAGTAAGGAGGAATGGGTCATTATAATGGAGAGATAGGAAGAATATAAAAAGGTGTGTTACAAATATTTATTTTACCACTCAGTTCTAAGGTAACAGCTGCATTTTCTAGAGGGCTTATTTAATACAGTATATTTAAACAAGTGTATTTAAGTCTGACATTGTGTTATAATGAGGGAAATGTGGAAATTGAAATAGACTTATCAATTTTCTAGCAGGTGAAGCTCCACGTGTCCATCCACACAGGCTCAACATGTTTGCATCATGGTTTGCAAATACAGTCTTTGGTCTTCCCTCAGCTAAAAATCTACATTTACTGGTGATTTAAGCTGAAACTCTTAATTTAACCAGGTCCTGACTAGGTTAAGTTTGCAGCATAACTAACCATGGTGACCGAGTCACCTTTGTGACATCAAAACCTTGGTTTTAGGCTCAACATGTCTGTCTAAGCCGAGTACACCCCTCAGGTTTTAAGTTTAATAGATTTGAGAACACCAGCCACTGTAGAGCAAAAATGAGAGGAATTAAGGGGCAGAGAAGAGATGGTGAAAGTGAACTTGTGTTATCATCCAAGGCTGCGGAAATTGCTGATTAAAAAAAAGGCCGCATCAATTAAATGAAAGTGGTCTGATTATCTTAAAAAAGCGACCTAGCACAGATTAAGACCTTCTGCAAAGTATGTCATTGGTCGGTGCAAACCAAGACGGGAAACACAGCAGATCTTTTCCATCGCCAGTGACCGCACCAAGGGTATGACTAATAATAAGTTACCAGCCAAGCTAACTTGTATTGTTTAGTCAAAGCAGATGCATGTTTGCAAAGATTAATGTTTACACTTTATATACTTTATTGTATTGTATATATTCATGTTCTGTCAATGTCATCATCTGTGTGACATTTTGCTGGCACCCACTAGGTCCTAGTGGATAGTTTAGAAACACATTGTTCTCCTACTCACTCAGAGAACACTGTACAGTAGGTACAGTATATACTGTGTCAATGGGAATTCCCCACAAGGATAGAGGGGAATACACACACACACACACACACACACACACACACACACACCATGTGTCCGTGTGTGTGTGTGTGTGTGTGTACACAGGCTTACATGCTTGTATTTGTGGTAGAGTGAAGTCCAGGTCACTAGTGTAGTATATTGTTTTTGTGTTTCTGCCTTATTGCTTCAGCGGCAAAGATGAATCCACTTATGTTGTGAAAAGAACATCATTTTTAATGAGGCATACATTTAATAGCAGAACAGTTTAAGGAACCAACCCAACAAAAATAAGTAAAAGGGAGTAGGGCAAGTTGAGGCTGAGGTTACACAGTGAGTCATCATATAATGTCCAAAAATAGAGCAATGTAAATGTGTGTAGTGCTAATCAACTCTGCTTACCATATGAGCTTATTGCATTGGATCTCATTGCACTCTCAAACTCACAAAGCCCTCAGCATTAGAATGATTACATGCTATAAAGTTTTAAAATCTGAAAGGAGTGAGGAATCATTTAATTCTCTCACCTTTGCCGATGGTTTGGGTGGATGCAGCCGGAGCTACATTATACAGACCATAATGTACACACTGTAGTTTACACACACGCACAGACACACACTCACTGGGCTGTTTGTAAAGCATTCAGCTATTACAGATGTACCTTGACTTGCTGAAAGAGAAAACCCATTCACTGTGAAATTCCAGGGTTATGGAAGATTTTTCTGATAAAACTGCCGCTGCAGTTCAAAACAGATTCAAGTGAAGATAACATTCATGCTAACCTCAAGGGATTATATCGCCACTTAAATCTTGTTTCTGTTGTATAATTTTGACTGGTGAATAAATGATGGTATGCACAAAGCACACCAAATCCGATGTGATAAAAAAGGATTGTTGGGGAACCCTTAATCCAGAAACTACAGTTCTTATAATAGATTTTATGAGGTTATATGAATATAAAAAACAGGGCCCTCGTGTATAGTAAAACTCGAGTAGATTACACACTAAAATGCTGTGTAAGCAGAGTTCAAGAAATCTCTATGCCAAAAAATAATAATAATAAAAGTTATGTATGCCCTCGTGTGTATTAAGCTTCCAAAGTCTATGCTGGATCACTGGATAAACAAGCAGAGTCCAACACTTGAGCGTAATTTTTGTTATGAAAGACCCTGAGATAGTCAGATTGTTTTACAGAGGGCTAAACATTAACACGATTGTGTAGTGTTTCCCATAACCTAGCAGTGTTCCTAGGTATCATGAGACTGCATTTTTTTTTTTTTTTGCTTTTGCAGTGTGGGTATTTCATTGCATTGTCAGAGGAACATTGCAGAAAAAAACATGAGTCAGTATGGGCATGGTATCGTGGTCATAGTGACTAAGTTAGCGTTGCAGCTTTGACTCAGTCGGCACTTTCAGTACACTGGAGTTAAGTCGAGATAAGTAGATCCTTGCATGTTTCATTTTTACATACCTATATCTTGGGTTTATGATGTTAAACAGTAACCAGCGTTTGTTCTCACCTTGATCTGGCAAAAGTTAGATAAGTACCACTGACAATCATTTGAAATAAATGGCATCACCCTGGCTGTCATTTGATGTTCCTGAGCAGCTGGTGGAATTTGCAACCCATCTACCAATTTTGGTGTTTTTAGGTCTCATGGTTTTTCTGCATGAACACTTCTAGTGGAGAAAAATAAGAAATATAACAACGAGATCAAAAACAATAGGGCCCCAGCAGTGAGCATCGATGCTCAGGCCCCTAAAAAAAAAGATGATACAAGCCCTAAATCAAGTGAAGTTATGTAAATGTATGTCATAGCCCAGTTTCAGTGTCAACTCTGCTCTGACAACAGCTACAGCTGAATTTCCACTGTAAAGGCAAATGGATAAACAAAGCACTACAGCAAACATTAGTGTGACCCCCTGATCTCATTCTGGTTAATTATGTAAGACAGGATTTCCACTCGCTGTCAAGTGTTCCTGTATGTTGTAACAGGGCTATCTCAGTTAACGCTATTGCTGTCAGCAAGAATGGTCTGCCAGCAGCAAGTCTTGGAGTCTTGAGTGAGATTTCCACATCTCTAAAGCCTTCTGAGAGTATTTAGTTCTAGGTAAATCTGACCGTTATGGAAAACGGCAATTTTATACTGTTAAACTTGAAATGCTCTGATGGGTCGAGTCAATTCTCAGCTGTTCCTTCGTAGCCAAAAGCATCTCTGTAAGTCAAGTATTGATGACATTCAATCCCCGGTCATAACATTTAACCTCAGTCTGACCTCTCTGAAAGGCGTAGCTTTGACATGCATTTCAGTCTTTTCCCTTTTTGTTTGAGGTTGAGTCTCCAGACCTTTGTGTCTGTCTTGCTTTCAGTGCCTTAACCTTGTCTCTGGCCTTCCACTGACCCCTTTTAAAAAGCTGAACCCTCAACCCCTTCACTCTTATTTGGGGTTCCTTTCAACTTCATCAATATGAAAGGGCCCTTATTATACCCCTTGTCAAAACTTGGCCTACCCTCCGTCCTCTTTTGACCCCTCTTTAAGAACTCAAGCAACACGTGTGTATGTGTATGTGTGCGTGTGTGTGTGCCTGTGCTTTTATGTAAAAGAAGTTGTGTGAGAGAACCTGAGATGCAGGATGTGAAAATGCAAGAATAAGGATAACAGAAAGAGAGAACATCTGTGTGTTTCTTCCTCAGCGAAAAAAAAAAAAAAAAAGAATGATTGGCTTTTATTTTCTTATATTCTCTTTCCTCTTTGTAGTCTCAACCTTATAGGCCTCACTAAACCTATAACCAAATGCAGGCAATGGCATGGCTGAGAATTATGCTAAATGGTCAGTATCTATGGGATTAAATCCCCAAGTTAACATTCTGTCAATTGTCTATAGAGGCACCAAAGGCTGTCTGGGTTTTGGATTTTTGTTGGTAAGATCCACAAAAGAGATCAAGGTGTGCAGGGTCTTTTAGTCCTTCAGTTTGTGTATGTGTGTGAATGTGTGTGTATGTGCGTTAACTCATTTACTCCCAGACAGCCATGCAAAACAGCATTCAAGACCAGTATATGGTGTGAAAGAGTCCCTGCATTTTTGCTCAGTGGAGCTGAACCATGACCATCCTGTCCTGAATACACACACACACACACACACACACACACACACACACACTAACGGTGTGCTGTACCATCCCATCAACCAAACAGCGTCCCAGTGCTGTTTGGGTGACTGGGTAGGGATCAGTCACAGTCTGGTAGTTGGACCCCCAGACGGTGTGTGTTGATGATGGGGTTTGCTATGTCACAGGAACAAATGGGGTGATGCAGTGATTATTTTACTATTTTTTTTTAAATTTCAAAAGAAGTTTAGTCCTATTAAGCCCTGAAATCAGTTTTTCGATCTGGCCAAGACGGCTGGAACTCAAGACAATACAAAGCAGGAACAATGCAACGTAATGATTGGATGCGGTTGGATTAGTTGGTATAGAGGACGGGCCGGGGGGGGGTAGTGGTGGACAGAACCATATACTGACGTTGAACTTCCAGTTACATCCAGTTTAGTCTGAATGTTCGCACTGGTATATACATCAGAGAGGAACGTTAATGACTTCTTTTTCACTGAACATAAAGGCTAAACATTTTGTAGGCAAATCATGGATTATATATATGGATTATATATTTCCAAACTATTCAGCTGAGCCCTTGCGTTGAAGAATGGAGCCATCAGAGTGGAATTGCACTTCAAGCTTTATTCTCACAGTGAGTCAGTGCTCGTCGAACTGCTCATTAAGTCTTATTAGTAAAGTTACTTTAAATGTCTCAGGTGCTGTAGGACTTTAGAAAATGTGTTATTATGTCATCTGTAAAAATGTACATTTCTGTACACAACTTTGAGTTTTGCAATAATAGCTTGTATGGGAATGCCATTTCAAGGAGACATATTTGATATAAAAGTCATCTAAAACCTTCCAGACTGAATTTGGAAACCAGCTGTTTTTTTACAATGCTTTTGGTGTGTTTTGTTATTTAGGATAAAAATTGCTGTTAAAGTGTCACATTAGACTGCAGTGTGTTTGTAACTCTGAGACAAGGAACACAGGGCAAAGCACGAGTTAGTTTAAGAATTTACAAATGCTGTTAATCTTGTGTTGTACTGACATTTATTCATGACATCCTTAAGTACAGCCTAGACCTGCTTCATTAAATGAGACACTACCCAGAAAATGTATCTGTCTGTGAGTTTAAAGAATTACATGGTGCGTACCAGGACCATCGCTATTTAATCATCGTAACTCGGTGGCTCTGGAGGCAACAAAGGTAACTCAAACTGACGTAAGGCAAGAAGCATCTATCATAGGAAAAACTTGTGTGAAAGAATCCAGCTCTGCCTGCATTGTCTGTCACTGCTCTAAATGAGGCAGAACAAGCAACCGCAACAGCTTTTATTACAGCATCAGAGGAGGTCTGCTGAGTTAGAGAGACACAGAGTCGGTAGCTATGTTGTTCAGAGCACAGTAGTCCACCACAGTACGTTCTGTTCCCACTCCTGCTGTTAGGCTCTGCGCAGGACACCAGTCTGCACACACACGCTCATACACACACACACACACACACACACTAAACGACAGTTTTACAGTGACCGGATATATGGAGAAGGACAGGTCAAACCGGGACATTGTGGTTTTATGATATCTTAAACTGCAGGTCCTCTGATACACACCTGGCCTTCTTCACACACTGTTTGTGTGTGTTTGTAGGTGTTTTCCCACAAGCAGTTCAGAGAGAGGTTATTTGAGTTGAACTTTTTTAGAAATTTTGATACTTCATTTACTATTTCAGTTTAGTCTTTGATCTGCTGACCATTTCTATTTTAGGTTTTGTCTTCCATGAGCATTTTTTATTCTATAAAACATATTTTAAGTAAGAAGTAAAAAGTAAAAAAATATTGAAATAATGTCCTAATGATAAACTGCATGCCACGGCTGCCTCTTCAATCCCTGTGTACAGCTCCTCTTCTTTCCTCTCTTGCCAGTGCTGTGTGCTATCTTTGGTCTCGTCAACTTTGACATTTCTGTTTCATGTCAGACACTAAGCACTTGTTATACATTTGTTATTTTCTGGTCAGTATTTAAAATGACGTTTTACTGTTTTGTTTGTCATGTTCAGTGTTTGTCTCTCAGTGAGGTAACAAAATGTTCCCTTTTTTCTTGTTTCTCTCTCCCTCAGCAGGACAACATAGACCGGTCCTCCAGTCGCAGACAAGCTGACCTCATTGGTCCGAGCTTCCAGCAATCAGCCAATCGGAGTTCTCCTAACCATCAAGGTTGGTGTTTGACTCCAATTGGTGTGTGTCTGTGTGTGTGTCTGTGTGTGTGTGTGTGTGTGTGTGTTAATCGACATGGGTATTGTATAACACAGAAGAAGATAAGGTATTTGAGTATGAACTACTGCACTTGCAAGTAGAATTTGAGCACCTGTACACATATTCCCTATTTCTCTTGGAACTTATTAAGTTTACCATGAAGAGAGTTTTCTTTTTACTTTTACTCTGACATCAAATTAAATATGATTTTACATACAGTACATAGAGGATCTTGTGATATTACACATTGACTTGGTGTAACAGAAGTTTGCTGTGTATTCTGAATTTATTCCCATACATAAGAGAATACAAAAAGGCCATAGAAACGATCTGGGAATCTGGTACTGCTATTATTAGTTTGTGCGTGTATGTGTGTGTCTCAGTACAGTGCGGAGAGCGGCTTGCTGTTCATTATCCTCCACTTGGCCGGGGGTGGGACGAGGGGGATAATATATATTTGGGTCTCTTCCGCTGTAAACATTTCATCAGTTCAAAGGGTGATCTGCATGGACGCAGGGTGCCATTATAATTACGCTGTCTATCTAATTGTGCCATACAGGGTTCATCCATGACAATCGGAGCATGAGATTTAAGCACAATATTGGCTCAGCATGGGAGGTAAGGGTGGGGAGTCTGCGAGGACTCAACGAGTGAATTAGAACGCTTGGCCCTGGCATGGGAAATAAATGGAGCAGAAATTACATTGTCATTTTTCAGGATCAGCCGGGATGGAGGGAACTAAGAGGGACTGGAGAGGCAGATGAATGGAGATGACTTTAACTAAAGAACATTTTTGTTTACATTGCCTGAATATTGATATTTTGCATGGATACCCATGGTTTTTGTACAGTATGCCTGACACGTGATAGGAGCCTGACTTATAAGAACTGGTACTGTAGACCAGTATGATCTCCCCTGTATCACTTTTTTTTTTTCGTTTAACAAGTAATGGGTTCCAATTTCTGGCCAGCAAACTGCCACTTATAACTACATTTACCACTTCAGCTTGTATCATAAGATATATTAGGAACGCTGCTCAAAGTCTGTATCATTGAGCAGAGATGTTGAATGCAGGCCTGGTGCCTCTGGTGTTATTAGTGCTTTGATAGCTTATTTAACTGAGGTTATTTAACTTGTTCTCCAGTAAACGTATTCATTCTTATAGGACTATAATAGAGCCATCAGCTACTGGCTGTGTTTGCCATGAAGCTAGAACACTCATAAACCTATTATTTTGGAGGGAACAGTACGGCTTTGTTGCAACATGACCTGCCGTTATTTCATATGTTTGGAATGAGATGCTATTGAGCTGCTTATCGGGGCATTTGCAAGCCAATATTTAATGTCCAAAAATAGAAGTCCCTCCACATGATATTTCCAACATTTAATCTATAAATCGCGCTACACTTATAATATTGTACTGTGAAGTTAAATGTTTGATGAAGTTTAATGTGATAAGCCAAAATGCTTTAAATAATTCTTTGTTAAATAACCAGAAAAATATCAAGGTCACGTTGTCCAGATCTGTGGCACGACACATATGCGAGGCCTCTCCCAGAGGCAACATCTAAGGCTCGCACTGAACAAATGCTGTCTGCTCTTTGTTGTTTTTCCCTGCCACACACCAGAGTGACTTCAGTCGTATAGCTGAAGTCATTGTCTATAGGGTCACAGAAATTGCTCTCTGCACAAAGACAACATATGAAATTTGGAAATACTCAAATTGTACCTCCATTTCCATCTTGTTTCTCCATCACTCCAAATGGGGTGTGGCTGCGTGGTAAACTTAATAAATTCCAAGAGAAATAGAGAATATGTGTACAGGTGCCCAAATTCTACTAGCAAGTGCTAGTGCTAGTGCTAGTGTCAGATAAATGGGGATGAGATTTTCTCTTGAAAAAACTAGCTGCCTCACCTTACCTTGGTTTTAAACTCTGTCAGTTAAGTACATTGGAAAAAAAGAAAACTTAGTTCATTTAATGCATTTATTCAGAATAAGGAAGGCAGTGAAGAACCTGTGATTTGCTTTTACTCCTGCAGTCTGAGACTTCATTTTGTGTCCTGCGCTAACATGACAGCTGGACAAGGTTCTGTCGTGGAGAAAGGAGACACGGGTGGAAAAGGGGAGCAGGTGGGGTGCTCAGATGTGGTTGGCTCTTTGAACTTAACTTATGACATTACTGCGCATTTGAGATGCCAGTGTAGTGAGCCAAAGCATGTACTATCATTAACACCTGCTTTAGGGGACCCACAAATGATGTCACAGCCACATGTGTATTTATTTGTGTGTTTGCGTATGTGGGATGATAATGGAGGGGGGGGCGGTGGGGGCATGCAGCTGCTAGGCAACAAATCCCATCAATGGTACCAATGCAGTGCAGTAATCTGATGGCGTGGCTCTGGAGGGGCTGACCAGCCATGATCTCAGGCCTGGAAATGAAGCTCCCACCTCCAGTTATTCCAGTTATGCTTTTGTAGAGGGAGAGTGACATGCGATGGGCGATGGGTATACACGTGCAGGCACGCACGCACGCGCACAGACGCACAGTTTCACTTACAAACAGCCCCATTCTTTTCACATTCCTGCAAAGAATGGGGCTCTTTAACAGGGGGTTAAGGAAGGGGTGGGGTGTGTGATACATTACAAGGTGATGTGAAAGAAATGTGCTGTGTGATTTGTAATGACGAGAGCGTTTGTCACCTCATTATTCTGTTTGGACCATAATAATATTAATAATAACAGCAATACATTTTATTTATAGAGCCCTTTTCAAGCTCCTCAAAAGGCTTCACTCAGTAGATGTTACTCAAACACATTATTTTGCCGGGAACATTAAATCAAACATTAGTTTTGTTTTGAGTAACCTCTTCAACGCAGACAGTTTTGTGCAGTTATGGATGTTAGACTTACAAAAGGAGGGGGGGGAAGGGGGTTGCTCGCTTCAGCCTTCTGTCCGTCTGTTTAAGTATTCCTTCTTTCTTTCTGTACCAGCTACCTGTCATGTCTTGAAATGTCTTCATAAATGACTCGTCACATCTGCACAAGTTTCAGATCACAGTTGTTGGTGTGATTAACATCAGACCGACTGATCGACAGAACAACATGGTCAGCGGCCGGTTCTTACAATACTAAGTGATGCTGTGCGTTGTGTGAAGTAAAATACCCCCATCACATGGTTCTCCTCATCCCGTGTGAACCCACTCTCCCTTTCACCCTTTCCCCATTCCACATTCCACAGTACCCCCTAAATGAGAGTCTGTCTCTCTTTCCCTCTATTTACTCCCGTCCCTCCTTTCCCTCTTGTTCATCTCTGTTTCCCTTTAACCCTCCCACACTCTCCCTCCCCATCAGGAGGCTTGGCCCTCAGTGGGTGTGTGTGCTGTCACCAGAGGTATTGTACTCCTCGGTGCAGAGCCACGCTTTACAGTTTAGACTTGCTCTGTCTATACTCCCACTGATCCCTTTGAATGGAAACCCCTCTGCTGGGCTTGTATTCAGAGGCTGTTTATCCCCTGTGTGTGTCTCCTGTGCGTCTGTGTGTGTGTGTGTGTGTGTGTGTGTTCAATAGATGTACTGTACTTGCCCCTCCTCTTTGTTTTTAACTAGTGGGAATGAATAAAAATGCATAGACAACATTCCTGGGTTCAGGAGAAACAGAGAGCCATATGGATCTGCCATCAATACAATGGTCTTGTTTTGGCCATGTCTCGGTTGCTAATGATCAGAAACATTCAAAACAGCTTTTATGCAGATTATTACCAGACTTGACTAGCTTTACAGATGGTTAACACTGTGTTTAGTGTGGTTCAGACAATAGAGAAAGCTTGGGCTATTTTTACCCCTAATTTAACCAGTTATAGTTCTGTAGAAGAGGCGGGTGGGTGGGTGGGTGGGGGTGTAATTGAACGGAAGCCTTGGGAAAATTAAACAATGACAAAATGAGAACAATAATGTCAGTGTTGTCCTTTGACCCATCAGAGTTTTATATTTGGTTCTGACTTCTACAGTGGAGTTGGAGCCAAAATCTTAGACTGATTATAACACAAAGGTTTTCATTTTTGCACGTTAAACCTCAGTTGAAGTGTTCATGTAGTTTATAAATAATCCAAGTCATAATTGAAATGTAGTGAGCAGCCAACACATTTGATGAATAAGGTCTGTCCATAACAATTTGGTTAATTAGATCCCTAGTATAGTTCCCATAGAGCGCATAATTAACCGAACAGTAAACCTTCTCAACATGGATCCACAGTATTTAAGATGATAAGATTCAGGATAATCATACATCTTACACATTCAAGGATTTGTTAAGAGGAAGGACTTAAGTAGGTATTTGGTTTCAGTGCTTACAGCAATTTATTATGCGGTATTAGATGGAGTGGAAGTGGAGGTTGGGGTGGAGTGAAAATTCAGTTGCAGAACATGGGTCCAGATTTATGCTGTCATGTTGATCTTTCCATCCATAGTTTCTCTTGCCACAGTGTGTAACCGATACTATTGTCACTATTGTCACTGTCAACAGCTCTCTGTGCAGCTGTAGCTTTGTGTGCTACCCTGACTGAGCTGCTCTGATATTTTGAAGGGATCTAATTAATGGCTGTAATATTGTCAGGCCTGCTAAGTGTTTGGTTTTTGCCTGTTGTACCTGCCAAAGCCAAATATTCCAGGTCAAAGTAAGAACATCCATGGTTTGCTCCCTGGTTCGAATCATCATGGATTTAAATCCTGTGCGTGCTTACCTGCCTGTCAGCATGCTGTCTGTGTCATCAATCTGTGTGTCTCACCCCCGGGTGCATGACGCATGCCTTTGTTTGCCCGATTGTGACACGCATAGGTGATTGCGATCGTGTGACTGACGATGACGTAGAAATCCCTGCATACGTGAGTTTATAGGCTGTCTTTGTATGCAAACAACTCGGTCAATCTCCTCCAGAGGCAAAACTAGGTCAGATTTGAGGAAACATATTCTCTCTCATTAGCTAGCTGGAGGGTACATGTCTCACCTAGTGAACATGATGGATGATGACCAAATTATGTGTTCAGGGTAAAAGTAATTTTTGGAATTTTGTCCATCCTTGATGTCATTTCATGGTTTACCCTCACAACATTTGTTTGATTATGTTGTCCTAAAAATGTTTTACATTTATAAATCACTTTTATGATTATCTTTGCTGTTGACTGCAAGTAGGCTAATGTTGCTCTTCTTACCCTGTCCTTAGACTTGTGCATAGCCTTGTATGCACCCTGTGTCCTGCAGTATATAGCTCTTTAGCTCTCCAGGCTATCTATAAGTAGCCGCTCCAGCTGACCTGTAACTATTAATACCTACAGATTAACCACCTGTGATTCACAGGCACCTGTGATACAACTACCTGACACGTTTTCAGGAAAAGCTCCTCAAAGGCGACACTTTTTTTTTTCTTTTTTTAGCAGCTAGCTTTTAGCATCACTGCTGGAGTCAAAGCCATGCTGCTGCATGCAGGGATGGGGATGTTTACTGACAGGCTAAACTGTGGTTGCTGTTGCCGTTGTTACCTCCAGAGTATTGCTATTTTTATTTCAGGAAACAGACAGGGGAAAAAATGGTGTACTTCCACAGGAAACTGGCTCCTCTCTAGGCTGAGGAGCTCACTTTGAAGCCAGTGCTTTTAAAACTTTACGTCAATCAAACTGCTCTTTTCCAGTGTCAGCTCTCTGCTGAACAGTGGGACTTAGCTGCCGTTAGAGAGACTTGACCCTCACAGCACCTAACATGATTCAGCTGTCAGCTGTCCTGCACCCTGAAAGAGGGGAAGTTACATGAGTCATACAGTACGTGGCACATTTTCAGCCGTGGAGTTCTGATAGCGGGGCTTCATAATGAAATTTTAAAATATGATGTTTAATGTGCTTTTGGTCATTCATTCATTTATTCGCACTGCTTTGTTTTTGAACCACTGACTGTGGCTTTTCTGTATGTTTCAGAGGGTAGAACTAACAAAATGTTATCCTACCTCTGTTTTGTCCGACTGCTTTTCCATTCAGTCATTAAGAATGAGGCTTTCGCATTTTAATATTACAAACGTAATTAGCGAAGCACTAACCAAAAGAGGGCATCTCTGGTATCACGATAAAGGGAAAATAATTTTTTTTTAAACTGAATCAGTTGGATTATAATATATAATATAATTATAATATAGGGCAACTGAAATTAACAATCAAATTAAAAATGAAAAATAGAAATCAATTACATTGAAACATATGTCATCATACCAAAATCTACATTAACATTGTTTCTTTATCCTATAATGTTAAAGCATTGTGCCTCCATCTTAAACCACATGTAATCCCCAATGCATTCTCTTATTAGGTTTTGTTGTAATTAATGTTTACATGTGAGTTTGGGTTCTGATATCTGTATGGGGTTCCCTCACATGAACTCTATACCCAGTCCTGCTCAACTGGCGTTTGTCTCCCCCTAGTGGTGGACTTATGCTCTACAGTACAGTTGGTGGACCCAGATAGAGAGATTTGATGATGAATTCATGAGATGGATTTCTTTTTCATAATGAAGAATTATTAATCTTAAAATGAGTCACCACTGCAGATTGTAATTTAGAAAGAGCAAAGTTAGGCACCCGCTTTACCCAGATGATAAAACTTTCACAGCGTGAAGCAATTAGAAGCAGAAGCAGTTGAGCTCACTTCAAGCTTTGATTCAACATGCTCCTGGAGTCAGTTGAAAAATTCACTTCATGAATTTAAATGTGCCTGGAGGTTTTCACGGGGGCTTTGAGGCTAGATTCCCCCTCTGAAAAGAATTCCACGTCCTGCTTTTAAAGACTTTTAAAAGCAGAATGTTTGATACAGGCTGTGAATTTAGAGCAGATGCTTACAGTGTGACGCCTTTGTGGTGAACCCCAATGGTAAGAGTTGAAAAGTGTTGGGGCAGGTTTGTGCATGTACCTGTTATCCCTGGAGCTTTGGCTCACGGGCAGCACAATGCACGTAGTCAAGATAGTCTGATGGAGCACTTTGGCAACACTGGTTACCAGTTTGTGTGTGTGTGTGTGCACGCGCTCTTCTTTTTGTGCATGCCAGTGTTTTTCTTTTTCTTTTTTTTAGTATTACTTAGAATTAAGGTGGTGCAAAGTTAGGTTAAGGGTTCAAATCCTGGCCACAATGAAATGATAGATATTGTTGGGACTTTCCCTTTTCTATTTCAGTTTCTCTAAGGACTTTAGCTCTTTTTTGTGTATGCCTCAACTATTTGAAACCAAAGCAGCAGGCTTACAGTACTTTCACTTTTCTTTTATTGTGTTTTATTGCATTTAGGGCTCGAGTTTCTTTCCAGCTTCTTTCTGCTCCACACTTTGTCTACTCCTTAGCGGTTTTAAATCTACGTCTCTTATCCGCATTACTGAAACATGCCTTGCAGTCCTTATTTAAGAAAATTTTACATTTTTACCACCAGTTTCTCCTAAAGTTAAGTCAGTGATGTGTTTCTTTCTATCTGTGTCCTCCAGAGGATGATGTTGATCTAGAGGCCCTGGTGAATGATATGAATTCTTCGCTGGAGAGCCTGTACTCCACCTGCAGTGGTCAGCAGACAGAGTCCACCCCACTACTGCACAATGGACAGACTTCTTCCTCCCACCATCACCACCATCATCACAACACACAACACAACCAGCCTCGGCAGGGTCAGCACTCGCACGCCCTAAGCCACGTCTCCCCGGAGCCACCCTCCTCCTCCTCCTTGTCTGCGGATTCACCCCAAACCGGCCTCCGACGGTCACAACCTATGCACATCCTTGCAGTCAGGTAAGTGTTTCCACAGTATTTCTTTGTCCACTTCAGCAGCTCATAGTTAGGTTAGGTTGCATGCAAAGCACGAGACAAGAAAGCTAACTGAACCCTAGAGGGAGCTGTCTAGACTAACATGAAAGACAGCTCTCAATTTTAACTGACAGAAACATATATTTGGCTGCAGAGTGGCACACTGTGTTGGAAAAGCAACTCTATGCACAACAGTAAGTTAACCACCATCACAGAAAAACACAGAGGTGCTACTGCATGAGTGTTACATTTTCTTGTACCGCAAGGGACGTGATTTCATCCCTACAGTAGAAAGAAATTGTGGTTGTGAATTGATATAAAAGTACAACTGTGACAGGTGATTTTCAGTTAGAACTTGAGTATTTGCTGAAAACAAAGCAGTCAATAATCAGTCAGTCAAAATCATGCGTATAGTAAATCATCAAAACATAATCACCATGGGCCATTTAGTGACATTTTACTGACATAATGATCAAATAATAAAAAAAGAATTGTCAAATTAATAGCTAATGAAAACAATTGTTGCAGCCTTTATTGAATGAATGAACTTTTCCTCAGTACAATGCATTTATCAGGTGTTTAACATCAAACCAGACCTTAAACAAAAACATTTAGATAACCACATACAGACACGCAAACAGACGCATACCGGCAGAAGAAATCCAAATAAGACTTCAGTTGCACATGTGCACACACTCTTAGGCAACAGAAGTATGGCACTAAGCTTTAAGTTAATTCCTTACAGCTTCATACATTTACACATGTATAGCCACACACACTTGCAGAGCTGCAGCCCTTTCTTCTCTCACTGTACACTGTCATCTCTCCACGCCTCCTCGATAATTGGGCATAACGTTTCCTCCCCGCTCCCTATCTTTATCCTTTGAATGACCCGTTCCCCCCCGTCACTCCCTCTTCGTCTCAAACTACATCAGCAGGAGGAGAAAAGTAAAACTTCTCATTTATTTTAGCACCAAGTGCAAATGACTCTCTCACTTTGAAAGGTAGCACCCCAAATTCTCCCGAACGCCGTTACTGCAGGCATTGAAAAGTAGATGTGCTGCGTACGTACAGTGTGCACGGACAAACGCATTCACAGCTGGTGTCAGCTCTTATTATTTGCCTTTGGAATATACGACAGAAAGGAGGGATGATCAGGTAATGGAGTATTCTGTCTTATGAGCTCCCTCTCAAACACACACATGCGCTCACACACTGACTCAGGCCCAGTTCTTATTATTCAGGGCTGACCTCTGAATAACCCTGTTCTCAAGCTCAGATGGGACGACATCAAAAGGCCCATTCCCTTTTGAACTCACTGGGTTCTACAGAGAGAGACAGAGCTTGATAGAGACAGAGAGAAAGAGACTAAGATAAAGAGCCTCATCCAGTGATTCTCTGAGCTAGTCGCTACCCAGCTCAAATCTCACAAACTGTCATGCCCATTTTTAAAAAATGACTGAATCCTGAAAAGTTTATGATCAGCTGTCAAATCACCATTCCTCTATCTGGCCACAGGGTTGGGCTATATGTGCCTAATTTGAAAACTGCTTTAAAGTGTCTTGATTCAATATTAATGTGTGATAAATATTGCAGAAAATCAGCAGGCTATGGGGGTCTGCGTTCCACTTGCTGTTCAGAGACTGTTCATTATGGGTAGATCAGATGGAAACAGACATGAGCCTGGATACTGTACAGCAATGCTTTATTAATTCTAGCTCTCCCTCCTGCACATATTTCACATGTGTCAGCGGCTCCCATTTCAAAGTTTTCCCATTTCACTTTTCGAGAGGCTGTTCCAGGTCACGACCTTAGACTTCAGCGAATATCTTTGTCCTGCTTCTAAGTGAACACAAGCTAAAACTTCAGCGTGTTTGACCACGTTGTGACTGACTGTCGCTTTGTCCTGTGTCCGTTTTCCAGGAGGTTGCAGGAGGAGGAGCAGCAGCTGAGGACTTCGTCTCTCCCGGCCATCCCCAACCCCTTCCCCGAGCTCTGCAGTCCAGCAAGCTCCCCTGTCCTCAGTCCTGGTTCCCTACCTCCTGGAGAACCCTCCACTGGCAAACATGTAAGTCAAACCCCTCAAAACCACACTGTACACTTTTCAGGAATGAAGAAAAAAAGCAAAAACAGTTCAAATGTTTCTCACTAGGGCTCTTGTGGGTTCAATAGTTTACTCTGCTTTTTAATTTGGTGTGGTTGCACTGGATGCAAAAGCCAGTCTTCATATGGACCATGTCAGATGCTTTGAAAAACAGGATATGAGACATCAGCTGATTTTGATTTACTTTTATTTTGATAACTCAGACATGTGTGACTTGAGTCACTTGTTTTGAAGGATGCAGTTTTTAGATGTCATAAATCTGCCGTGTTTATTGGTCAACTGTGTCTTGGACATAAGCATTTAGGAATTTGCCCTGCTCTACAGCTGCCCCATGTTTTGCTCATCTGAAGCATGTTGATTGCTTGCATGTGATAGCGCTGTGCAAGAGAGTTTGTGGCTTTGTTTGAGCAAAAAGAATGAGGTGAAGAGTGGAGGAGCAGAGACTGTGTGTGTGTGTGTGTGTGTGTGTGTGTGTGTGTGTGTGTGTGTGTGTGTGTGTGTGTGTGTGTGTGTGTGTGTGTGTGTGTGTGTGTGTGTGTGTGTGTGTGTGTGTGTGTGTGTGTGTGTGTGTGTGTGTGTGTGTGTGTGTGTGTGTGTGTGGGGACACCTGGACAAAGGCTGCACTTCTGTGAGTCTGTTTTCATTGTTGACAGAGATTTAAAGACAAGTCTGTCTATTCCTGGACGTCCCTCCATCGTCACTTTTAATGATCTTCATATGTGGCCAATGCTGGTTACAGTAACATACCAGCTTACAGTAATGTGAGGGCGGACTATTTCTCATAAATAGTCTCCCTGGATATTATCCTGGCATGTTCTGGTCATGTCTCCTATGGTACGAGATCATAGACTGCAGTTGCAGTTACATTGTTTCTTGCCAAAATGCAAGTCTGAGTTTAATATGACCTCCTCTGCTTTCTCAAACATCAGCTCACAAATCACCTGATGAATTGATAAGCCTGTGACATCCAGTAAATGCTCTAAGAGTTGGGAAGTTGTGGTTTTGAATTACCATCTGTGACATAAATAAAGCTCAAAATATTTAATGTGGGACTAAGCCTTGAAAGGTTAGATTTCATTTTACTGTTCACGAGTGGGAAAGTTGTTTCTTTCTCTGTGGGAAAGTCTTAGGCTTGAATTACTAGCTGCGGCATAAATTCAACACTGCATGGTAAATCTTAGTTCATACGGTAAATAGGTCAAAGATTAATGTCTCACAAAGTGGTTATGAGTTCTGCATTGAATTACTAGCTATGACATAACTTTGGCTCCCTATAAGTAAAGCAGGCGTGTCTGGTAAATATTCAGAAACCAATTTATTAGACTGGGTGACCTGCACGGGACGAGAATGTTGTTGGTTTTTGAATTCCCAGGCGGCTTGTTAAAGAGTGCAGTATAAACCAGGAAGTGGAGTGGGGCTTTGAAGGAGGGATGTTGGGGATTAGCAGTGGAGGTAAATTATTGAACATACAGTAATCAGACAGTAATCAGACAATGAAATATCTGTGAAATGAGATCAGTAAAAAAGACGCAGATCTGACCACCTTTGCTTTTTTGGGCCACTCAGCTCTATTTTAGGCTACTGGATCTGTCTTAACATTAATTACAGCCATGGCCCCACATCACAGCAATCCTATTTCAGAGATTCATTTGGTGGCCAGATCTTTAAAGATTTTTGGCTGTACACTTTAACCTCACAAAAATGTTCATATTGCAGCCTAACGGTATAATTTTAATAGAGTTTTCATGGTCATGCAGAAGAAAAATAATTGTTCAAGTGAATCCATTTTACTTTTGTTTGTGCACATTGCTTATTTCATAATGAGATGTTTGTTTGTGTAACAAGAGATTGTTGTGACCAACTTTTATTGAAGTTTACTTATTCAGCCAGCCATCTTTGAAAATAAGAATTAGCACGTTGTGTTGAAACACTGCCATACATCTGCACAGAATGTACTCAAATCTAAACATGGCTGTAAAGATAAACCATTACTAGACATTGAAAAAACAAAGTTTTTACTGGCTCTGTTTTGCAGTGGACCACTAAACTTTTGCAATGCTGTAACAGAGCTGTGAAAAATTGAATTCCTTTAGTGCGTTTACTGTGCACACACTGTGCCTACACTTGTGTAAAGTTGTGTGAGTGCTGTGTATCCATCCATGCATATGGGTGTATTTGTTTTTTACATGCATGTGTCTTTGTGTGTTTGCGCTCACGTCTGCCTGTTTGTCTTTGTGAGTTCTGTAAACTATTTACAGCATTGGCAGTGTCTATCCATTGTTGATGGCAATGGAAAGTATGTCTCATTGTGGTTATTCTTCAGTGGAAATTCAATTCAGCACCTTTCCACTGAAAAAACCCTCCCGCAGAGCTGTCTCATCCCACACATGTGCTTTTGGGGTCCGGAGGCATGTGGAACAGTGGTAACACTGCGCTCCTGCAAACACGTATTCCTCCCTTGAGTGGTTCAGATCAGTGGAGGAGTGGGTGATCTGTTTAAGGTTTGACAAGTGGGATGGTGAGCAGGTAAATTATTGCTCCCAGCCCACTCTCCGAGACCTTTAACCTTAAGCATTTCAAGCATATGTGGTCTGTTTCTTGCCCCTTTTTCTCTATTTCTATCTCTCTTTGTCAGTCTGTCTCTCCCTCTGCCCTCCAAACCTGCAGTCCAGTCAGCCAGCCTGCTGGTGAGAAGTTTCTTGTTTAGTTTACTGAATTTTCCGACCTCCGGGTGCTTTCTGAAAGACTCTCATACTTCTGTCCCTCTGTTCCTCCTTACCTCACTCCTTGGCCTCTGTGCAGGAGGCATGAGGACGCAGCGCTGGGCTGTCAGGAAATGCTGGGCACGCTGTTTGACATGGCCATATGATTCCCAATTACCTCACTTTCCTCCACTCTCCTCTCTCTCCTCTCTCTCCTGTCTCTCTCCATTTCCCCACTCTTGGCCGTCTTCTCTCCAGCTTGTCTTCATAGCTGTACATTCTTAAAGGGGAAAATCTGAAATGGAGTAGCAGCATGTTTAGCGATTTGAAATTAATAGCAATCAGACTCGGTGTCAAAGTAATGTAATTGTTCATACAGTCTAGGTGACGCTGCAGACGTTTTCTGATGTGTTTGCAGCAAATGTGTGTGTTCTGATGTGTAGTGTCAATGAAACATGTAAAATCAAATCAGAATGAATACATTCGGTTAGTCTGGGAGCTACAGGATGATTAAGAACATCGAACTGGGAAGGTGCCAACTATGAGCACTGGCACCCGTCCACTGTGGTATGTGTGAAAGTGTGCACAGATGGGCACACATAACCTTAAAAACTGACATCCTGTTCTGCTAAGGATTACTACAAACATAATCTGGGGTTTATGAATTCTAAAACTCCATACATCTTTCCATATACAGCCAACTGGCCAAAAAAGCAGGTATTACAACTACACTACGCTAAGGAAAATACTAGGAGCTTGCCCCATGTAATCCATGTCGTGCGATGGAAAGACCTATAAGAATCCTTGAATGCAAGGCAGTTAGCTAGTATATCCATTCATTTTCTCAGTCTAGGTTCTTGACAGTCGGTCTCAGTAGTGCAATAGAGAGAGCCGTTATGTACTTTCTTGGACACTGTGTTCCCATAGTTGCCCCAGTCACTCTACTGTGGGAACACTGATTTGATCACTCGGTTGCCAGATTTTGTTGGATTTACTGTACTTGGACTGGATGTCCTGTAGCTCACTGTGCTCTATCGTATGGCAGGATCCCCACGCCCTGTCTCTGCCTCTCTAGTCTGTGTTTCATTATCTTTCTACTGGTCTGTCTATCTCTGTGTGTCTTGGACTGTATGTCAGTGTTTATCTTTTCTGTCTGTCTGTCACAAGTGTTACTCAGTCATCCCTCCACCCTTTTGTCCTTCTCTCCAAACTTTTGGTTCAGTAAAAAATCCTCTTGATCTTAAGTAGGCAGGAGTACTGTGCAGTGTGTTCTGTAACAGTGTAGCTCACTAGATGAATACTTATTGACTCATGATGAAGTAAGAGGCCTAAAATAGTGCATGGTGCCAGACAAGCAGTGGCAGTTGGGTTGGCACTAATAATGTTAGCAAATGGGCTGTTGGTGCTCAGTGCCAGTTGTCTGATTAAAAAAAAAAAATACTGCTACTGCTCTCTATATCATGCAAGTTCAAGCAAACTTACTAACAGTCTGTCTAGCATTATCAAAATAAGGACTCGTATGTATGTAGGAATGTCAAGGGTTATAAAAATATTGCACCTGTTTATAATCTGTTTTCCATTAGAAAGTGAATACAACCAAGTATCCAAAATGTTCACGGTTGTGCAAATAATGTGCCCATTTATGATATTACATTTAGTGCATTTACAGCAATATGCGTGTTACATTATTGGGATGGAGAATGTACAAACACACATAAACATTTTGCACATATCTTTTGATCACGGATGATACTAACACTGCATATTTGCAGTGATTCATGTGTTGCTTCCAACATTTAATAGTAGAAATGAATCTAAATGTCCTGAACATGCTGTCTGTATCTTATGCCTCTGTCTGTAAATCACATAATATAAATATGTGGAATACGTGTTTACATGCCTGCATACATTCTTACAAGGGGAGCAGCTGTAACATTTTTTTAAATGTATTTTCTGTAATATATAGTAAATCATCTTTAGTATTTAAGATTGTTTTCCTTACTATCCTTTTCTGTCTATTTCTTATTTGAATCATATTCTTGGAATCTGTTGAGCCAAAGTATCCCTGAAGGGATCATTAACATCTGCTCACATGGTGGTGATGCTGATCACTTTTCACCTCATCTCACTTTTCCTCACCCCTGCCCCCACCGCCTCCCCTCTCTGCATGACTTTGCCTCTTGTTGAGTCAGCCTGTATTGAAAGCTGTGACACCTACTTATCAAAAAAGTATTTTGTGAATGCTCCCAGTAACAAGTGAACTGTCCTGAAATATAACTTAAATGATGAACTCAGGAGAAAATAACAACAATTTAAATTCTCATAAAGTATTTTATACAGAATTTCTTACAGAAAGGGTCATAACATATCAGTATGACAGCATATTGCAACTGGCCACGGTTTCACTTGACATACTTGACAACATAGAGTGAAGAGGATGGTTTAGGGAACCAGAACCAGTTAGGCCTCCAGTGCTGCTCAGAAACTTGTCCGATGTGCAGTTGTCTCCCAGGGAGGTAGTCTATCACCCACTCAGTATGACCTGGAGTTGGTTGCATGTCCCTGAGTTTCTGTCCTTGTGCATATGTTTATATGGTTCTCTGTACTGTTTACGTCTGCAATTTAACCAAATAGTCATTCTATCATTTAAAATCCAATGTCTATAACATTCCTAAATTCTTAAAACACAAAATGTAAAACTCACATTATCCATCAAAAGTATTACATTATAAGTTTTGAGAGAACAAAAATGACCCAACTGAAAATGTTATTAATTACCAATATTGGTCAAGTCATTGCACTATTGGATTTTTATTGAATTTCCGATCAAGTTAAGTGCAAACTTTATAACATTTTCAGGGAGCTATTACAGTTATTGGTATGATACATGCCCCAGCAGCTGAAAGAAATCTGTAACCATCTTTAAAAAATAAAGTGAGTTCATAGCCAAGCATAAGTGAGTATAAGTGTAATCTTAAACCTCTATGTACCAAACAGTTTTTTACACAATGAAGCAGCCATTCTAGTTACTGAAAAGCAGGCAAAAGGATTTAAACTAGAAACACCCGCTACATAAATGATGGGCATTGATCCATTTCTTCTCTTGCTCTGTTAGCGCTGAAGCATGGCATTCCTTGGCTGCCTCCTTCCTCAATGTTGGAAATACTCCGGGTCAAAGGGTAGATTTTTCCACTGTAAACGGAAAAGCAGAATGGAATGCTGTCGATGCCCAAACTGTTGGCCTCAATGTGTGGGAATGTCTGTTGGCAACGTGCGTGTGTGTATTTAAAAGTAAGGGTGTGTTTGTGAGGAGGTTCAGTTTTTTTGTGTTGTGCCTGCGTGTGTGTTCGCCTAATGTATGTATGTTAGTCTTTACAAGCAGGGATACTCGTGTGCATCTGTGAGAGCACTAGGCTGTATGTTTATATATACATATATATGTATATATATGTATATATATATGTATATGTATATGTGTGTGTGTGTGTGTGTGTGTGTGTGTGTGTGTGCACTCTGCTTCTCATTGTAGCACTGATGTGTTCTGCAGGCCGCACTGTGCAGAGATCAAAGGTGACACCGTGCCAGAAATCTGCTGGCTCACGCTTCCTGCAGCCAGCTCGCTTTTAAATGGATCTTAAAGTGAAATATGGAACACACACACACACGCATTCACAGGCAGTTGGTATATTGTGTAATCACCGGCTAGTCACGTTTATATGTTTGCGGTGTGCGTGTGTGTGTGTGCATGCGTGAGATTTGTACTGTTTATGCCACTTGGATTGTTTATGTCTTTGTGATTATTTGTAACTGATGTGAATATAAATAATGTGCTCAAACTGCATGTTTTATTGAGCTTGTGCGTGCGTGCATCCATGTGTGTATATTTGATGCATGCCTGCCTGTTGGCCTCATTATTCCTAACATTATATCTAGTCTGAGCCCAAGGCATACACACACACACACACACACACACACACACACACACACACACACAGACTCTCTCTTTCATTTAAACACACACACACGCACACACACACACACACACACACTCTTGCATGTTATCTGATGCTCTTTAAGAGGAGCATGCAGGCAGTACAGTAACCCTTTGTCAGCATACATGTTCCTGCTTTCTCTCTTCTTCTTAAGCAGACACACATATATCAACATACATATAAATTGCATTGACTGACTGAGTGGATTTGCAGCATTCAAGTGCTGTGAAATACAAATTGTTTGGCTGCTGTTGAACAAATGTTACCTGGAGAAGAGACAGGCAGGTTGCGGTTGCGTCTGGAACATGTCATGTGTCAGGGCCATATTTATCCCCTGCTGCTAAATGGAAACATGCCTCTACTTGCTACTGCCTTACTGCCGCACACATGCACACACAGACACATGCATACACATGGCTTTTTGCTAAATAATAAAGTAAGTTGGCATGATTAGTCTGAGTAATGGCTCAGTTTAAATAAGACTTTAAAAAATTGGCATCGGACAAAGCTGCTACCAACATCTCATAGATGTTATGTGAAATTTTGTTTGTGCATTTTGTTTGTGTGGTATATTACCAAAAACATTGCTTAGAAAATATACCACCAGCTTCACACTATCACAAATACTAAATCCTACCAAAATCAAGACTATCCTAAAGTAACTTATTTTGTCGCCAACTTTTGGAGAAGTATGACACTTATGCAAAATACAACATACTGGTTTGAAATGATCCTGTTATCCATGCTAAATTAATTACACGCTTCCAGTAAAAATAGGCCAGTGTCACTGTAACCATTAAGCCGTCTGCAACAAACATCCGCTGCCTGCTCTGTAGCAGACAACTGAATGTGATTAACACCACATGATAGCCCAGAGTCAATGAAAAAGCAGGGGTGTGTACACTCTAAGTCTAAAAAGAGGTAGTGATTATACATAAAAACATACGCTGTCACTGCTAAAACAATTGATTTGTCACATATATCATAAAGTGACTTTATAAGCGGCTATATAATTCAAGCACTGCAGAAGCATGGATACACTGGAAAGACATTTGTATGTTAGAAAACGAAATATAAGCTAATCCAAAAAAGGCAATTAAAAATGTATCTGCTGCCACGAATGGTGCTGCAAGAAAACAGCGTAACAATGTCTAAAAAGCACACAATCATGGCATTTTTTGAGTAGTTTCAAGAAGCAAAAAAAGTAAGTGCGCATTGTGACTAAAATCGATACAACACTGGATGTCTAAAAATGCCCCTGCCTGTGTGGAAACAGCCATTCCAACTTTATTTTAGTCGTCTTAGTCTCAGGAAACCAAGCAAAAGCAGGACAGACTGATTGCAGATACAGTAGATGTGAATGTACATTAGGTACCTCTTTCCTTGGCATCAAATTATGTCAGCATGGTTCATTTTTTAGTCATAGATTAACAAGGGAATCGTTTTCAGAGCATTTTAAATTGTTCATTGAGGTAATGGTAGGGAGCCTCAGGCCTTAAATATTAGAAAATAGTAATAATTCATACTCTACTACATGACTTACTACTGTATGTAATTGAAGTAAATAAATGTCTTTCTAAGGGAACATGTCTAGACCACCCAGGCACTGTGGATGATGCACCTTTAATGGTCCATCTCTCACTCCTTGTCCCAGAAGGCAGGCAGTGTAAGATTAGAAGCCACAACTTTCACCCAGCTAATAGGGCAAGATCCCATTACTCCTGCAGCTAATGGGAATCCCTGGTAGTGTTTGCTCTCTCCTCCATCCGTGTCTCTATATTTTAAATTGTCAGAGTACCACATGTGAGTGCTTGTGTATTTATCTACCCTGGGAAAACTACTGACTATGCAAAGCAATATTAATGTAAAAACTATTTAACTCATTAGATGACACAAGTTGAGGTTTAGTCTGGCAAACTCTACTCAGACGTTCTGTTCAACACTTATGGCCTTTTTTTAGCACACAATTTTGAGTGTGTGTTTTTGTGTACTGATATGTGCCTCGATACAGGTGCATACGCATGTGTCTCAGTTTGTGTGTCCATGCGCTTCACAAAGAGAGCAATGTGTTGCTGCCTGTAGGCATTTCATCTGGCCAAAGCTGAACAGAGCTGTTGGACTCATGTAGGTCATGGAGACTGCATATCCCTCTCTCTCTCTGTGGCTTGCCTCTGTCCTCTGTCTCTTTCTGTCCTCTCTCTCTCTCTCTCTCTCTCTCTCTCTCCCTCCCTCCTTCACACCCTCTCTCTCTCTCCCCCTCACAATCTCTCCCTCCCTCTCTCTCTCTCTCTCGCTCTCTCTCGCTCTCTCTCTCTCTTACTTTGGGAAAGTAGGACAGCTCAGATTTCTGAGCTGCTGCTATGAGAAGGCAGAAAACCAGGGGAGAAAGTAGAATAAGCCGAGAGAGAGCGTGGAAAAGCTGCCAAAAATGTTGATAATTTGAATTATTAGTGTTTTGAAAGTTTTGAGATGGTAATTTATTACATGTTACCTTTTTATTTGGTCATTTTATTACTGTATTGTTCATCTGGCATGCAGCACTTTAAACAGTTGATCTACTTAACTGTTAATATGTTAATTGTTTTTGAAGTGTTTCTGTATCAGTTGTGTAACAATGATACACTGAACTATTATTTGACAGCTTAAGGTAGAAAGCTGAGTCAGAAGAAAATGGGGAAATGAAAAGCAATATTCTAATATCTTGTCAGGCTTTCGCAAGTGTCTCTTCTTATTTTGTCGACCTACTTGAACTGTAACGAAACTAAAAAAGTCCTGAAAGTCCTAAAAAAATCAGGCAGTGAAGAGACAAAAAAAAGGGAAGAAATAAAATGATGTTACAAATAAATCTGATTGCTTAAAGGCCCCCTTCAGAGGAATTTGGAGACAAAGACAGACAAGCGACCTCACTCAAAAGAGCTGGCAATTGGAGTTGTGTCAATCGAGCGAGAATAAGAGAGAATGACAGACAGAAGACTGTGGTCTTGGCATCTCCAGAGAAAACTCCCTTTTATTGGGGACAGTTTGTTCAGAGCTGTGGAACACATTGTGATTCTTCTGAATGGGAAATGATTGTTTGTAGTTTCCTGTGATATTAGTATTCCTCTTTTAACACTTATGGGAACCAAGGACCTGTACATATTTACCCATCACACTGAATCGCCTGTCTCTTTCTTCCCTTTACTTCTTCTACTTTTACTATTGCTATTATTCAATATCTTCTGAGAACACTGATTTCCTTCTGTTCATACCAACTCCAATTTGTAAGTTTCATCAAATGTGCAAAGTGATGACTACAATCTCTCATGTAGGTTGGTAGTCTAAACCTGTCCCTAGCCATACAACCAGTAGGCTATTTCCAGCATATTGCCAAAATCATGCCAGCGATGTCATCCTTTGTTTGACCATAATTTCTCTGTCCCATCCCTCTGCCCTCCTGCTGTAATTGAACAATGGCTCCAAATCAGCCGTAGTCTGAAAGGGCATTTGCTGCCCGGGGTTTGGCAATGAGCCCTGGTGCACAATTAAGCATCCGCTCCTACTTTTACTCTTGTTTTGTAAAATATTTGGCCCCATGCAGGGGGTTTCTTTGTAGGTAGTCCCAGTGAACAGGGGAGAGTCTGCTCTTGCATCATCATAGCTCTGTCTTGATGACCTATAGGAAGTGTGTTGCCATACACAGTGCACAAATCAATTTTAAGTAAATAAGGATATGCTTTGCCTTTTAACCAGCTGGTAATGATATGGAATTCTAATGAAACATGAATAAATCGCAAGGATGACAAGGCCGCTGTGTAGGGATGTTTCTGTTTATCTGATTGGTTCTGTTCTGAACGAATTACAAAACTGGATAGGATCAGGAAATGATGGTCAGTAGGTCACCAAAAGGTCTTATGGACGACCAAATCTATCTGAATGTTCTGGTGGTTCTATTTTTTCAGTTCCTATGCTAAGCATTGACAAATATAATGCACAGATGTTTTGTGTGTGCCTTCTTCAGTCTGCACTTGATGAGAAAACCTAGCAACTGAAAGTAAAACTGAAAGAACGTACTAATTTTGATGTGCTGTCTCTTTTTGTACTTGCTGGACTTGGACATTAGTTACACACTTACTAGCTCTTTTTTTTAAATCTTTGGTTGAGCCCAAAATATTTTCTTTTCCAAGAAGCACAATTTGTACCGCAACCACTATTTACCCAATAATATACATCTTACTTCGCCTCTACCTTCACATTCCTAATATTTTTTTAAGACTTGTCCAAGGGTCTGACCTAAATTTCTGCTACCTGACCTGCATTGCTAATTAAAGTTGACCTGGCTCAGCGCCAAAATCTTCCAACCTTCAACTTTGTGAGCCTGAGTGGGTGTTAAGACTCCATTATTCACAGACAGAGCAGGCTCTGTGGGCTAACTAACTACCCAATATACAGTGTATGGTCTGATGCATGGCTGCACAGTGGCAGAGATGGCAGCCTTCCACTGTACATGAGTCTGTATTGTCAGTGTGCAGTGGGAGTTTTTTCCTCCTACGCTTTTCTCTATACATCTCTCTCTGTCTCTCTCTCTCTCTCTAAACATCTCTCTCCTCCCCCCTCATTTCCTTCCTCCCTTTTCCATCTACCCTCCCTCTGTTCCCCTACCCACTAAATCCCTTTCTGCCTTCTTTTGCTTCACTGAGCCCAGATAGGCCTCTATGTCTTGGGTCTTAATTTGACGCGGTAATTGGATGACAAGGGACAGTTCGCCATCCCCTCCTCATGAGTCAGCAGAGTTTTCTTGGCTATTGCCTCCCACTACTGCTGACTACAGCCGCCGAGCGGGTACAGCCAATTGTTCGAGGCCCATTCAGGTTTTTGTGTCTCCATCTCATCACCCGGACGTCAGTTTCCAGGGGCGGCCTAGACCACACACAGTACCACTTTACAGTCAGAGGGGCTTTATAGAGGGTACTTGTTAATGGGGATATGAAGCTGGGGTGGGTCATGTGAGCCAAATCAGCTTATCAACGGCCATAGCTCTTTTTTGACAGCATGTATAGGTGTTTTGTAAGACAGTGACTGAGCAGATGCAGCTAAATGTTGACAGTGGAGGGGAGTTGTCTTGGTAAGACTGATGACAAGTTGTGCTATAAAACTGTGAAGCCTTTGGTACATTGAGTTTCACTGTAAAAAAAAGTGAAAATGGAGTCTAAAAATAGAAATGTTAATTTAATGTAGACTTTCCCTTCTGGACACTGGGAATATTTCCATTCAGAGGTATCATAGTTTACAGCTTTCTGACTTGGTTCTGGTGGAATAATTTGCAACGCGGTGTTTCATATTTTATCTGTTGTTTCTATCCTAAGAAGTGTATCATCTACAAGCTCATATAATCCAGTTTCTCTCAATTCATTTTTATGTAATAAATTATAAATCTAAAATCCAGGAATAACTATAATCATGACTTCATTGATACATTTCCTCAGTCTCTTTTAAAGTAATCACTTTAAAGGCTTTAAAGGTATTCTTGCGGGCACTGTGTGTGCTTTGACAATACACAAAGGGATTTTTTTTTTTCCTTCAAATATTGTGCATACTGCTACCAACCCGTCTAGCAAATTAGATTTGAGGTTATAGATGGTTAAAGCCTATTTAAGGTTTGAGTCAGCCATAACTGTACACATCCTGAATGCTCATCTCAGGGCGAGACAGTCCCTGTTCATCATGAAAAAATTCCCCTGTTGCTTCAATATTCCAGGAAATGTTGACATGGAAGCTGACATCAGGGTTGAATTTACATATCAGTGTTTGCATATTTAAACTTTCCTCTCCTTTGTACAGCTGTCAGGCAGGTTGGCTTACTTTTTGCCCATTGCTCAGTATGGTTGTAATGGATCTTAATGAGTGTGTAGGCTTGTATGCCTAATGGCTAATAGTCTTTTAGAATTTCAATCTGCCACGGTAACTCCTATCTGATGTAATGGCTTGTAATGTGTACGTAACACCAGTGGAGCTATTTATAGACCAGCAGACAATTCTCAGAGAGATGGATGCATGTGAGCAGCTGGGCGTGCACACACATGCTTGTGTACATACTTTAGTTTGCACAAAGCACGTTCTCATATAGTGCAGTTTACTTTCTCTTTGTCTGTTTGCGTCTGTCTAGTTTCTGTCTAGCTGTGCCTTTGTGTATGTCTGTGAGAGGACTGTGTGTGTGTGTGTGTGTGTGTGTGTGTGTATGTGCAGAAACTCCAATATAACACTGTATCTACATGCTTAGCAATGTCTGTCTATGTATTTTGTATCAAAGAATGTGTATTTGTGAGTGAGCACATCTGGGTGCCTGTGTGTCTGATGGTGTGTGTGTGTGTGTGTGTGTGTGTGCGTGTGTGTGTGTGTACGTGTGTATGTGCATGTTGCCTGAAGCTCTCAGTCTCTCCCCAGGGGATTACATCACAAGACAGTTATCAGACCTGAGTCATTAGAGAGGTTGAGAAGCCCTGCTCTGCTCTGCTCCACTGTCTAAATTAGGACACAGTTAAAAGCATTAGAAGATAAAGAGTAATACGCTTCTTTCTTTGTTTTTTGTTTCTTTCTTTGTTTCTTTTTTTTCTTTCTGTCTACCTATGCCCACCTCCTCTTTACCTACACGTCTATGCTTTGCCTTTAAGACGACCAAGAAGTAGAGTAGGTCAGTTGAATTATGTCACTTCGCTGTCATCTCTTTCTGCTTTCTCATTCCCTCCACTCATGAGTCTAATGCAAGATAAGATTTTCACAGCTCCCGCCTAGATTATTTGACGTGTTGATTTGATTTGTTTGCCTGTGAAGGTAGCCTGTGACATGGAGCTTCATCTGACGCTAAAGTCACAGTCAAACACGTGGATGAGGTGGTTTTTATAATGTTACAAGGAGATGTTTTTCTGATGAGTCATTCTGCTCCTGCTTTTATTGCTTATTCCTAAAAGCTTGCTACTATCCTTATATCTCCCTCCAACCAGCCAGGCCCCCTTGTGTTCCTTGCGATGGCATCTCTTGCCTTATTATCTTCATACAGTATATTCCACATCGCAGTGGCACTCTATTGTGACCTACACTTTGGAGTTAAATAGATCTCCATACAAACTTACATGCTGTTTAAATTTACTGCAGTTGAGAAGTACCCTAAAAGAGCTTTTGTCACTGTTTTGTCTCCTACATATCCTCTTGTTGTTCTCTTGTAAGTGATGCTAGCTTAATATTGTATATCAAATATAATTGTAGAGTGTGAGGTGTTGTGTTCTGCACTGGAGATAGGACACGGCTAACAGTGAGGTTAATTCTTCCAATATTTCTATATTCTTATATGTTGTGTTTTGGTCAGCTCCCCCTGCTCTTTGGTGTCCCTATCCAGTGAGCTTTACTGTGAGGGCATAATGTGACTGAAGGTTCATCCTGTCCCTCTGTGGTGTTATATTGACGTACCACTAACTATGTCTCTTTGGTATCTACCTGAAGAAACAGAATTGAAAAACAAAGGGGGGAAGTTAACTTTGAACTTGACTGACAAGACTCGACTCTGAGTTGTGGCAGAACACTTGACCCCACCTCTGGATTATAATAATCCTGTAGTTACTTTGTTGAATGGAAATCCATGTTGACCTGTTCATATCAAAGCCAGGACAGGTCACACAAAGTGTATTTGCTCCAATGGCAAACCTAAGGTTTTCCTGGGCCTTTGCTCTTGTCTGGAATGAATACGACAGAAACCATGTCATTGGATTATCATTCCTACCTTCTGAACTTCCAAACTGTGGCAGATCACATCTCCAAGAGTTTCTGACCAGTTTCAACTAATAGGGATCATAAGGGTTGAAGTTAATTGACTGATTAGCCAACACCAATAATTACAGAACTGGCTTTAAAAACCAGTATTGCATCATGTGTGATATGTGCAGCCTTTTTTGGGCTTTCCCCAGGCTGACTAACTGTGATGTAGATGAGGGTGTGTGTCTGTGTGAGTGTGTGACTGTAGTGGCAGGGAAGGGGTGGGAGAGACAGCTGTGCAGGCTAGATATGTAGTTAACAGTAGGAAGCATTCATACTACACATTCTGCTGCAGTGTGTCACCAGACAGTCTCAGTCTCTCTCTCTCTCTCTCTCTCTCTCTCTCTCTCTCTCTCTCTCTCTCTCTCTCTCTCCCTCCCTCTCTCACTCACCTCTGCTTCCCACTCTTTTTCCCTTCACTTCTCACGTCTGTCTGTCTTCTGTTTCTCTCTATCCCACTCATACACACCCACAGACGGGCCTGTGTGCATGTGCAATCATTCACACACACTTTTCTCCCTCCCCCCTCCTTCAGCCAAAGACTCCCCCTTTCCCTCCTCAAAGTTTCCCGCTATAGTAAATGAAGTCGTATCTCTTTGACTGTTACCACTCTTACCACTATTTCCTTCTTCCTGTTGTAGAACTGTGCTTATTCCTGGATTGCACCTCACCCACCCACCCACCCACCCACCCACACACACACACACACACACACACACACACACACACTCATAGCCTTCCCTTGAAAAAAGTTGGGGGAAAAAGAAGAAGTTGCTTCAAGGACAACTTAAAGCTGTTCTCGCCTATCCCAGACAGGGTGTGTCAAGGCTTTTGTCTGTCTGATGCCGTATTAAATATCGGAGTTAAAAGGACGGTTGGGGGGGGGGGGGGTTGTGTGTGTGTATGTGCATGTGTGTGTGCATGTGTGTGCAAAAAGTCTCCAGTTTTTTTTGTTCTTTAGAGAGAAAGAATGTTGGCACAAAGCTAGCCACCAGGGGAGAAGGTCGGAGTGTTCAAGTGCTGCTCCAGGTTTGTTTCATTTCATTTGCTCTGTAATGAGTCTTGTTACTGCTGTGAGAGGCAGAGAGATCTGACTGGGGAGTTCAAAGTTAAGCCACAGGGAGGGAGGAAGGGAGGGAGAGGAAAAGAGAGGCAAAGGAGCGGAGAAAAACATACAAGCCAACAAGCCCTCACTTGAAACTTCTGAACATTTTAGAGGCAAGAAAAGCAACAAAGACAAACTTTTTAACTTCCTTTCTCCCTCTTCCTGCTCCTCCTCCTCATTGCCCCACACCCTTCTCAAATGAACCCTCTCGCTTCGAGCTCTGAAAAGAAACTGAAGCAGAGAGCTCGCAAGAGGTCTGAAAAAGTTGTCTGTGCATGACTGTGCGTCTGTGTGTCTACTGGAGTGTGTATCCCTCTCAGAGAGTGTGTGTGTGTGTGTGTGTGTGTGTGTATGTGTGTGGTGTGTGTGTGTGTGCGCGCGCGCCTGGGTCTGTGTGGGAATGATTACATCAGCCTGCTGCAGCCTTATGATTGGTTGGTGAGCGTGTGGTTTGATTCAGTGTGCCTCAGAGCCCGTGGCTGAGGCTGTAACCCTTTGTGAGGGAGAGAGAGAGAGAGAGAGAGGGGAAGAGGGAGGGAGAGAGGGAGAGAAGGAAAGATAGTTGTCAGACTCTACCGGCACTGGAAGCACTGTACTGTACCTGCTGCCATCCGATCACTGACTGTCTCTGTGTTTCTGTCCTGTGAGCAGTACAGACATCGGCTTTAGGTCACACAGACAGTTTTTTTTTTAAGAAAGAGCCGGCGGCCCAGATAGACTGAAGGACTAGTCTACTGGCTATGTGACAGGTAGCACAACTGCAACTGTCAGCTGTCTGCATTCAAATTTGTATCTTTCGTTTTTGAGGCGATAGGGCGGCAGAATAGCGAGGTTTTCTGTTTTAGTGACTGTGTGAGAGTGTGTGTGTGTGTGTGTGTGTGTGGGGAGTCGGGCTCACTCCAAAAATGCCTTCGTGTTCCCCGGACTGCTGCCTATTGCGGGCCGTGGAGGTAAGACCGCTCTCTTTCTGTGTCTCTTGTCTCTGCTCGTGTGTCTCTGCCTCTCTTCGACTCCTTCTCTTTTTACATTTTGAGACCATGTCTCTTTGACATACTGCTATGCTGAACCAGAGGCGCGACATGGAAGGAGTAAATACCTTAAAAGCTAAGGACAATTTGTCTTTTTCAAGATGTGAGTACAGCCATAAAAAGAGAGTCAAATACGTCAGCAGCTTGAATGATTGAGACTCCCTTGCTATTCATCTTGAGCATTTTGGATGGATAGAGCGCCTCAGGCCTGGTTTGTGCAAATTGTGCGGTATGTATAAGCTACATCTTTGAACAGAATTTCTTTGTTATGATATATTATGTGGGAAGTGTGCATACATGACGTGTAGGCTTAGTAGGCTAGATTCTTGTGTAGGCTGACGAGGCTGGATTCCTCTGCAGGTTAAGTAGGCTGCTCTAGTTTTCTCAGTGGGCCATTAGATGTGTGTACTGTGAATGTGACTGCATGGGTTTCTTTTGAAAAGCCAACCTGTGGACACTTAGTGAAAGTAAATGCACCACAATAGGGATGGCAGGGGAAAGCTCACCTACAGTATATACTGATATACAAGTATACATGGACGTATAGGATGTCTCTTACACAGATGAGATCACAGAATGGAGTTAATCTATTCAGAGCCTGGTGCACTGTTGCTATTCAGTACATACATCACATTGGACAGGATCAGTGGTGGCATGAGAACTTGTTATTACTGGAAACAAAATGAAAGCAGTTATTCATGAGTGGAAGAATTATCATAAATTATTCAACAAAAAACAAATTCTGAACTTGTGTTCATGAAGTTGAGCTTGAAGCATATTCAATGGTCATGTATTATCTCTGGATACTTGCATACATTTTCTTGCTAAGCTATAATTGGAAACACCATGCTCATTTGCCCCATAAGCTGCAGAACAGTATATACTATTTGGTGTAGGCAGTCCTGCACAAGAGCAGATGCTTGTTATACAATAAAATGTATTTGCTTCTATATTACACTAACAAGTTGCCTTAAGAAACGCTTGTCTGTGATTTCTAACACCACAATTGCTGTCCGTTCTTTTCTATTGTGTGGTATAATTACAGACCTGTATATACTATAGTGTATCGGGCACTATATGTTAAATACTATGCTAGTGTTTGAAGAAAATTGCTGGCTTCACCCACCTATTAGACTGGCTTTTCAGAATTGGTTTGTTTTAAATGACTTGATCACAATATAGTTTTTGCTGTGGGGTTACCATAAAAAAATTCATATTCAAACTGCCATCTTATTTTGAGTTTATCCTTCACAAATGTAAACAGTCTTTTGCTTTATTCTTATCATATCAAGGCTAAATTCATAATGGGTTTAAAAGAGTTTTGTCTTTTTTTTTTTTTTTTATTACCTTCAAATTATCGTTGTTTATTATTGCTGAACTGATCTGAATATTTTTTCCTTTATAGATTGTGAAGATCTTCAGTGAAGACGGCATGGGTAAAGTGGTGGAGATCCCTGCCAACATGACAGCCCGAGACCTGTGCCAGCTCCTGATTTATAAAAGCCATTGTGTGGACGACAACAGTTGGGCACTTGTTGAACACCACCCGCTGCTAGGGCTAGGTAAGGGGCAGAGCCCTGCAGGCCCAAAACACTGTACACATACACACAGAAGTACACATGAACAGACACACACCCGCACAAAAAAACTCGTGGACTTTTGGGTGGGGTGAGACATGCAATACAATCACTGACATACACAGGTGCATTCACATATACGCATGCATGCATGCATGCCCACATACTTGGGCAGACAGACAGTACAGGCACATATTCTCACGCAGGCATGTATTCAAGCATGAGTGCATGCGCATACTATACAACATATGCACGCACAGAGCCATAATGTCCAGTGATTTAATCAGCTTTGACACAGTGGCTGTGTAAAAGGTTGCTGTAGCAGTGCAGCATTATGCAGAGGAGGCAGGGCAGTGTTAATTCATGAAAAACTGAGACTGAGCACACACATTGAGCAGCTTGTCACTGAAACATATATAGGTTAAACGTATTGATTAGCACAACAGAAAGTGATGGAAATGGACAGTGAATTGCACAGGAGGTCAGAGGTTGCTTTAGCACTGACAAACCAATGATTTTCTGGCTTCTGAAAAAAGAAAAGATTTGCATGATGCCTAAGTTGTATGTACGGTGTTTGTAAGAGAGAGGAAACAGTTGCTCCTGGAAGACAAGTCTAAAATTGTAGAATCTGATGCTAGCTACAGGTGTGATGATACGAATAAGATTTTTTACCTGCTAACTGACAATTCAGTCAAAGCAGCCTGTCATATGGAACTGATGAAGATCCACCGTCAGCGTATAGTACGCTCAATGGAGAATAAAAAGTGATGTATGTTTGCACTCAGGGTTTTCTAAAGTTATTCCATGCAAGTAAATATTGGATTTACTGTAACTGGAGTCTTTCCTTAACCTCCTTATTAAAACTTCCCAATACTCTCTCGGTTTAGCAAAAACAATCTTTGGTCCCCAACAGCCTGTTAACCTCTTAACACTCTTTGGATCATTACGGAATAATTTAATTTGGTGGTGGCGGTTGAGAGAAAAGTTTGTGGTTTGGATCAGGTCTTTTTGAAACAAAAATCATACTTGGTACATGCAAAGATCCAGGGTAATTACAACCCAACCCATTTTTCTTTGTCCTTTTCAAGAATAATTAATGTGGAAAATTATATTGCATTATATTGCGTTTTTCTCCTTAAGTTGTCACAGAAGGAGGATTACGTGAAGGGCTCAGAGTGAAAGCCAAATTAGTTAGAAGCTAATGGAAGAGAAGGTGATAATTGGAGGTTATGGAGTAGGAAAAGTAGCGATGTAACTGATGAACACTGTAACAAAACCTTTGCCAACTTGTGCTGCTCTCAGTATCGGAGACTGTGTAATGTTATTGATCCAGTACTATAAATGACATGGCAGAGAAGTAATGGAGATGATTGATGAAGAGTGTAAAAGGCCATCTTTCATGTTAAAGGTTCTTTAGACCGGGAGTAGTGATATCACCGACACCATTCTCCTGACAAAAGCAGCCCTCATTGCATCAGACAGAGACCTTGGGACTAATGTGGTGTAAAAAGGTCGAAATTATGATGGCTAAACCTGCTCAGAAATGAGGAATAGTATTCTATGTAAAACATTAAGTTTGATATAACAGATTTAAGTGTTGCATTTTAGTTAGCAGGTCATTAGTCGTCAGAGAGGTAGCATGTTATGCACTTATGCAGAAGATTTTTCATAGATTTAGGAGTAAACATTGCTTGAGCTTGCTGAGCTTGGCACTTTTACTTCGATTTGCTAAAAGCTACAAGACCAGAATACTCGCTGTTTTGGCACTAAAATGCCACAACGAAGGGGAAGAGAAGGAAGAGAGCTTTGCGTTTCTGTCAGGGTGATTCTGTGTTAGACTTGGCAGTATAACAGTACGTTTGGAAAGCTGTGGCCAGCTGAACGTTAGAAAACCCAACCTCCCCTTGAGGAGAGGGCGATTATAAAGCACTTATGGAAGACAAGTTGAGCCTGTGCTCATGTCTGTACAGTTTAACAGATGTGAGAGAGAAGGGGGTGTAGTTTTATATAGAGCAGTGTGCCTGGTAGTGAAACACACTGAGGAAAGAGTCCTGGTGAAAAACACATGTAAAAACCATTAATTTCTGATGTTTTAACTAAAAAATTGTGTCAATATATTTTTATGTTTTGCCAAAATGTACAATCATCTACACACAGCCTGTAATGCTCCTATGTGAGGAAAACATATTGCATTATTCAAAGTACAAGTCCCACATTCTAACCAAATATTTCACCATACATCATGCTCTGATTACATTTCTCATCAGTGCTGCCAAATACAGTTAGATTAGCTTGTTGTAAATGACATCATTTTTGGCACGCAGTGACTCAATTCTATTATAGCCCTTCTTCTATTCTGGTGCACCTGTACTGCAGCCACAGTACTTTCCAGGTCTGGAATAACTACTTATCGTATTTTATGTTTAGGAGTTTCAGTAAATGAGATGTAATGAAGCAGCAGCATGCTGATTGTTAAAAGAGAAGGGTTGTGCATTTTCCACTACAGCAGCAGTAATTGTCCGACTGAGTGCATGGACGCGTTTGTGTCTGTGATTCGGGTCTATACTTTATCTTACAAAATATGTATCTTAACTGCTGATTGAAATTATGGAAATATTTTCCATTTAGTGGTACTCATTATCCCCTTGTATCCTGTATGCATCGTTTATGTGTGACACATTTATCACAGTCTTTTAGATATTTCAGCCATTGATTTAGCTTGTTTGGAACTGTGTTGGTTGTCTGATAGGCGGACATTTCCTATACTTTCCTGTGCTGACAAATGTGGCTAGTGGCTTCTGAGTGAGCCATCGGGGAAAATCTGTTTTGGCTACATCTGTTGATTTTGTATCATGTCAACAGTATATAAAAGTTATATGTTACAAAATATATGTTTAAATGAATATTGCTTACTTGAACAAATAGTTTTTTTTTTTTAACTTAAACTTTTTAGTACAAATGAAAAGCTTTTGCCAGTATGAGATGTTATAGTCCTGCGTGTGTGTGTACATGCTCATGAGTGTGTATGCACAGACAGCGTCTGCACTCCACATGTATGTACCGTGATACTTCATGTGTGCACATGTTGCTGGGTGGTAGACGGGAATAGACTTTCAGAGAGATCCGGACAATAGTGTGTTTGAATAGAGAGGCCTATTCTCGTACATCGCTGCCCACTCTTGGTACACTGCTGAATGGGATGAAATGGCCCTTTGAGACGAGTAACATTGACCTCTACTTGTAACCCCCCGAAAGGTTAACAACTCTGGGACAGTAAGGTAGTGTTGCAAGTGTGAGTCACTGTCACGAACATGAGTGACTCATCAGACAGCCAACAAGAGGAAATGGGGAAAAAAAGAAGAGTCGTGACAGTGTTAGAGAGATTGTGACAGCAAGGATAAGGAGGGAGAATGAGGGGACATGAAATGAGATAATGATGTGAGATAGGGCTCTACATTCAGAATTCTCTGAAGTTCTCCGTTTCACATTCAAAGGAGATATCGGACCAAATACTGGTGCGGCAGACATTTGTTAAGGTTAGAAAATGAAATTAATTAAACCTGCTGGGGAAAGGAAGGATGTCTTTTATTAAGGAGAACTTGTAAGGCTCTTGGAATTGACTGAGTCATGACCAGTTTCAGAATTGCAGTCACAGAATATAAATCACCAGGACTTGTGACCACATCTGCACAAGGACACACTTTTAGTTTAATCACAGCCTCTTTTACTTAGATATATTTGCCAATTATTGATTCATTTATTGTATATGTGCATATCATATATAATTTTTACCTTCCATGGCCCCTTTTGTTCTTCATGCCCCTTTGTAATGTTATTGTCTATAGCTTATTTTGTTTATTTATTGTTATTATTATTGTATAGTTTGTGTTAATATGCTTTTGCAACATTGTATTGTATGCAGTCTTGCCAATAAGGCCACTTGAGGTGAACTGAATTGAACTGAAAGAGAAAGGCCACAGGTCACAGCTCATATGATGAGCTCAAACCACTAAAACCAGTCTGCATTTGTAAAAATCCTTTAGACCGCTGAACGGGTCAAATGAAACACAGGATAATTTTAGGGCATTTAGTTGCACTTCTGTTGAATTCAATATTGCCAAAAACTAATTTATGGTCACGCTAACCCTTTAAACCTGTATTCAGGTGTTCAGGTGTGTGCTATTTGTTTTTAATCTCTATTCGATCAGGCAGTCTCTTTGAAATTAAGATCTCTTTTCCAAGAAAGACCTAAGAAACGAGCAACAAAACACAACACAAGCCAAACAACACATTTCCACAATAACAAGAATTAAAGAAAGAGTTACAACATTCATAGAAAACATCAGATAATAAGGCTTTAAAATCTGAAAGGACGTATGTAACAGTGTGAATGTGTGCAGGATGTTATTGGCGAAAGAACATCAGTACTTACATGACTTATCCGAGGCAAGAACGGGTCAAGCACTTGGAACAAACATCTGATCTGACATGTAAACATTAGCAACACAGAACAATGCCCTGGTTTTTGGGAAATGCTGCTTGATTTTAGTTGGAAGCGTGTGCAATACTCTCACCACTGACATGTTTTTGTTCTTTTAGGAAAATAAGATTATTAGTGCTTAAAATAGACTAAATTACTTTGAGACTTACTTTGATTGCTGTTGAGATGAAGGGAGTGTGTGTGTTTCATTTTTTATGTGTTTCTGACTAACTGGAAACACTGATAACTGATCTTTCCCTTGAGTTATAATATCTGCACAGGTCATTACAGAGATTTCCATGGTACTTGTTTCATACTTAGAGCAATATTGTGATTATAATCTCAGATAGAAATAAAACATTCATATTTCATTATTGACCTTTTTGACAGAACATGTTACTTTTTGATAATTTGAGTTTTGTAATTAAAATAAGCTTATATGTAATGTGGTTGTAGGAAAATGATGAAATCGTTGCTGACTATCCTCACTGTTTTTATTCCTCTCTCTGCCTGTCTCACCTCAGAGCGCTGCCTTGAAGACCATGAGCTGGTGGTTCAGGTCCAGGCCTCTATGAACAGCGACAGTAGATTCCTCTTCAGGAAGAACTATGCCAAATATGAATTCTTCAGAAACCCCTTGGTAAATGTTTTTTTTAGACATTTCTTAACATAACCATGTCAGTACTGACGTCCTCCTGTTGAAATATGCTGCACCTGTAGCTTGTAAAAAATACACCTGTGGCAGCAGCTCCTCATGAATTTTGTTTTTGCATTTTTGTGATGTTAAACACTATTCATTTTTAGTTAATTTGAAATAAAACCTTAAAGATATGGCTACTAAAAGGATAACAGTGTTACACCATATGGTTTTGTGTCTTCAGAGCATTCAGTCAAATGAAAAGAAATGTTAATAAAGAGTTAACTGGTGTGATTTGCCCTAAGGAGTAGCTGCTCGCCTCAGAGATAAAAGACATGTTCTTTGACTCTTTGAGTGTTTTGTGTTCTTGTGACATATTATGACAGTTGACTGTACTAATTAGATTTGCGTGACGTTGCTTTTTCTGTCATGAATTCCTACCCTATGATTATTGTCACAGTGGCTGATATTCTCTGTCTGTCTGCCTCTTTCCACCTTCTTCTTCCACCAGACATTTTTCCCAGAGCACATGGTTGCCTGGTGCCAGGAAACCAGTCGTATGATTCCACCATCTCAGCTCCTTCAGGTACATGCAACACAATCACACACACACACACACACACACACACACATTTCTCTGTCATTCTCTCTCCTCTTCCTCACACGCACACAGCTTACTTTGCCTCAGAGTCAGCACCCGCTACATAGTGTACAATCAGGCTGACATACCTCCCCTGTGACCCTTAGACAGCGTGTCTCGTCAGAGCCTGCAGTAATAACTACTGTTGATCCCCTGTTGACACATGACTGTCTCGGCACACGCACCGCAGGCCCGACACTTGTGATGGATGGAATTAGGCAGTCAGAAATGGAACATACAGTTCCTCTCCTATCTACCGTATGTTTGCACAGTACAATTTCACACACACGTGCCATGCTGCCTATCAGCTTGACGGACCACTCACGGGCCACACACCGATTGCACAAGAGATATGAAGAAAAGAAAAGGTCTGGGAGGAGACCAGACACAAAAAGATTCTTGGGATTTTGAAGAGCTTTGGTCTTAATGGATGGAGGATTTACATGCAGTCTGGCTCTCTCCTGTATCAGGTAATGGAGTTGTCAGAGACTGAACCACCCGTGGAATCTATCCCTTCATCCTTGCCACTCAGAGAAAGCTTTTAACTCCCCTGATGATCATGTAGATGTTACGCTCTGTTATGCTCTACATAGAGGAGTCAATAAATGAATGGGTGAGCCTGAGTTGTGTCAGGAATCCCCAGTGTTTGACTTAATCTAAACACAACATCTTTGCACTCAATTAGAGTGCTGTCCAGACCAAGACGGTTTCTGACCTGAGCTCAACCAGGTGTTTGCAATATTCACTGTCATGCAAAAAGCACATGTCAATGCTCAGCAGCAAGTTGTAGTGCTTAAAAAAGAAAGCTTTTTGAATGAACGTCGCGGTTGCGTGTGAACGTGTGCCCCGCAAATGTCGGGAAATGCTCAAGCATGAGGCCCATTGTATGATGTTTCCAAAACACTAGGAAACATGTGCTTCAAATATTGAAGAGTCCTCTGGAACAGTTTACCTTCCAACCGCAGGCAACAGTTTCTAAATCACCTCTAATAACTTTACCTGCCATTTCATGGTGTGATATTTTTGTGAAAAAATATCACATCACAAGACAGTTTTGGCAATAGGAATGTACTATATGTTGATTCAGTGTATGTAATGTTTGTCTTTGCACGTGTATTGCACAATATTAATTACTGGCCCTGCTTAGAACATAAATAAATGCTATTTATAGTGCACTGTATGCATGTGTACGTATATACACATGACAGTGTCAGAATCCTCTCCAGCCCCAGTGTTCCACATCCTTTGTTTTTTTTTTTTTCAGCAGTACTGTGTCAAGCCTTATTGTGGTTGCTACTGTGGCATGTAAGAATTCAAGCTGCTGCCCATCTCAACCATCAGCTGTCAGTCTTAATGTCAGTCAGTGGTGCAAGAAGCCCAGATGACACTGTGTTGTTGACACTTTCACAAAAAAGCAATTGCCTCCTGTCTGTGATGCCCCTACAGCTTTCAGTATCCAGCTGTGACAGTGACAGAGAGCTTATAGGCTTCAGATGTGATCCAGCATTGCCCTCCTGAGGCAGACGGTCCTTGATGGCGGACATTACAGTGCGAATAAATCCAAACTTTTGTGCGCTGATCGTCTTCTCCATGTCTTTCTTGCTCCTTAAAGAACTTGCTAGGAACCACTAGCTGTCCAGAGATCCAGGGGTACCTGTATGCAAAGGAGGTGGGCAGGAAGTCATGGAAGAAAGTTTACATGTTCCTTCGGCGCTCAGGACTCTACTGCTCCACAAAAGGAACGTCAAAGGTAACAGCAGCTCTATCTTCAAGGGACAGAATATATTTCATTGTATTTTTTTCTAACATGTTTGTTTTTACTTTGTAATTACAGTCATAATTTATCATTAAAGAATTCATATGCACACCTCATTGAAAATTTATAGTAATAACATAGTAAATATGCCAGATTAAACATAATTACCTTCAAAGAATCAGCCTTTTATTGATGGCGGTCCCTGTCTGTCAGTATGCCTCCAGGCTGTGTCTCTCTGTGATGTTCTGACTTATTAATTATTCCTGTCTCCAGGAGCCCAGACATCTACAGTTACTAGCAGACCTTGAAGACAGCAACATCTTCACTGTCATCACGGGCAAAAAGCAGCACGGTGCACCCACAGAATACGAGTTCTGTATCAAGGTGAGTGTCGGATGTCAGAAATGAGATGATGCTGATTACTAATGAAACATTATGAGCCGAGCAAAGATTGATATCCTTTGCAGTTCTCTGTCTCATGAGAAGGGTGTTGGCATGCATGTGTATACTGCAAATGAGTGTTGATGTTCTGCTTTATTGTTGTATTGCAAAAAAAAGTTGTGTTCATTTACCTTTTATATATATTTTTTATTTTCCACATTTTGTTTGTTTTAAATGTTGTAGATTAGCAAACAATGAAAGCATTATTTCCCCATTATCCTTCAGCTCAGTCAATTTAATCTTTGAAGGTGATGATAATGGTGCTGCTGGTAGTGATGATGGTGTTAATTATCTCTCTTCTGATTGTGAAAAATGTTAATTCGCAGCCCAATAAAGGTCGAGGGGAGATGAAGGAGTTAAGGATGATGTGTGCCGAGGATGAGCAGGGCAGGACCTGTTGGATGACTGCCTTCCGACTTTTCAAGGTAACACGATGACAGTAGTTTTAGATAGTAGTTTAGATAGTTTTGGGTGTGTTCTTTCCCATCACATCACACTACAGCATATACACCATAGCACAGCTGCCAAACCTTGGTCAGAAAGCTAAAAAAAAAAAAAAATTCTGGGCAGGGATCAAGAATTTCTTAAGCTGGGGTGGGATCAAAAGTTGGTTGGCAAGTTGAAATAAAAAGTTTCTGACCCAGCAAAATTGCACTGTATTTACAATACACCATATTAAGATGTTTTATGTGGTTGACAGTGTTTTTTTTTCTTTACAGTATGGCATTGTATTGTATCAGAATTACAAGATTCCTCAACAAAGAAAAACCTTACTGTCACACTTCTCAGCACCTGTGGTAAGTTTACTTCTTTATCTAAAACTCAGTTAAAGCTTAAAAACTACACCAGTGAATCAGCTGTTTTAAAAACATAAGCATTGGTTTTGCAGAAATACTGTTAGAATGCACCATGAACAGCTAACAAACTAGTCTGACAAGTTTAGTTTAGAATAACATTCACCAAAATGCATATCTGTGCCAACCTGCTTTTTACTGCACTGCTTTTATTTACATGTGCACATAGCTGCACCCTGGTCCCTTGAGCTGCTGCCTTTGCCTCAACATTTGGACTTTCATGTATCTCTGTCTCCCCCTAGCGGAGTGTATCGGAGAACTCCCTCGTGGCAATGGATTTCTCAGGAAGAATAGGCAGGGTGATTGACAACCCTGTAGAAGCTCAGAGCGCTGCCATGGAGGAGGGGCATGCGTGGAGGGTGAGTCACAACATCAGTTTTTCTGCTGTCTTTGTTAATCAGGAGCAGACCATAAAAAAATATCTACAGATGGCACTATTTATTTTGCTAAAATATTCATATAGAGCAATTTCCTGTGGGTGACGTGTTGATTTTTTCCCAGTTATTTTAAGCTGACAAAAGTATTCGTAAAGCTGGTATGGCTGTGGAGCTGCTGCCAAAATATGAAAAGTGTCAAATTCTTAAACTCGAGTACACAATAATTAAGCCGATACAATCCAGTTTTAGAATTTAAAGAAAATAATTTTACAATACACTGATGGGTTTTTGTTAAGTACTTTTAACTGTTAAGAAATGTAAAGCTTCTAATACAAAAAGCTGAAATAAGAAGAGTTGCCTGCCCTGATCATGAACTAATCCCGGTTGTTTTGTCTGTGTGTGGCATCTCTCTCAGAAGAGGAGTCAACGAATGAACGTTTTAGGCTCCCACAGTCCTCTGCACCACTCCTCGCTAAGCTCAGGTAAACGCAAAGAAATTCAGGATTAACAAAACGGTGTGTCACTAATTTCTTTTCCACACATAAATATAAAATGTATTTTTTTTATTTTCTGCAGTCATCCACATGGCACAGTTGTGGTTCCATGGCAGGATAACCAGAGAAGAATCTCATCGCATTATCCACCAGCAGGGACAAGTAGATGGGTAAGGGAGCTGAAGCAGAAACACATTTTATTCATTCACTTTTCCCATCCACTGAACATGAAGAGTTATATTTTTTCAGTTACTTCATCCATAAAATCAAGTCCACTAAGTATTTTTCTCAGTGTTCTCTTTTTTTGTTGCACAGGTTGTTTCTGCTGAGGGTCAGTCAGAGTAACCCCAAGGCGTTTGTGCTCACTTTGTGCCATCACCAGAAAATCAAACATTTCCAGATACTGCCGGTAAGCTTTTCTTGGTGCTTAATATATTTTATATATATGCTTTTAAAAAACATTTTTTGTACTAAATAGAGGTCATTGCAAGCTGAAAGTAAATGTAAAACAAGAGCAAATTGCAATTGAAAAAGGCTTGAATAATGTTTGGCCACGTAATGCATGCTTGGAGGGATGGTAAGGCAAAGGTTGGTACTTAACAGTTTAGGAGGTTAAATACAGTGGCAAGCACTAAACTTAGAGGTGGTTATTATTAAAGCTGTCTTTTGTGATACGTCTTTTGTTGGAGACAATAAAAGCAGCCTTGACCTTGGCTGCTGTGTTGATAAGAAATTATTTATGGCAACACCTCATATTGCCACATCTGTTATCTCATAAACTTTATTTTTATTATTGCAATGTGTTTGTGAGCTATGTCAATCGTAGAGGGAAAACCGTTAATGTGAATTTGAATAAAAAACGGACCTCTCTAGAATATAAATACAAATATATGGGATTTGTTTCTAATAAGCCCAGACATGTAAAACCTTTGTTATGGTTCTTTAGAAAAAATAGAGGCTGATGTTCTGTTTTTCACCTTACGCTTTCTTTTCTATTGCCATGTGGTGTATGTCCCTACTTTCTCTTTCCTGGACTCTTTGACGCTGGCAGTGTGAAGAGGATGGCCAAATCTTCTTCAGCCTTGACGACGGCGCCACCAAATTCACCGACCTGATTCAGCTGGTGGAGTTCTACCAGCTCAACAGAGGAGTGCTGCCTTGTAAACTCAAACACCCGTGCACCGTGGTGGCCTTATGACATCTTTGGATCATCTGACCCCATGACCCCTATCACTTGACCTGACTCTGCCCTAAAACAAACAAAACAACAAGAACCTTCCCGTTGGCTGGTTCTTTTTTGTCTTTATAAGAAGCTGGTGAATTAACTGATGTTTTGTTTTCGTCATTTTATATTGTTGTGAGTCCGCTTGAGACTGCTGACTTGTTGGATTCCGTTTGGTTTGCATGGATGTTTAAGGAGACGGATGCACAACTTGCTCATGAGGTTCCTCAGTAAAGGACAGAGAAGATAAAGGATATGAACACTGCCGTTTGTGTCAATGCTGTTGCAAAACCTTCCACAATCTTGCTACCCATAGTCATCAATAAGCTTGGACACAATGACCCTCAAGGTTTTACCACACAGCTCAAGTGTAGACTGTATTACCTTTCAACTGGACAATCAGCAGGACAATTGGACCATTCTTCACTCTGAGAACAAACACTAGTCTCATTCAAACTTCATCAAGCGTCCTCAAAGAATATACTGTAGATGGAGAGTTGATTGTCTCTTAGTTTTGCACTCATCGAACTGGGAGTGGCCTTTTGTTGGTGTGTGACTTCCCCTCTGTCACATTACTTAACTGTGAGATGGTGCCACCGCCCTCTAGTGTCATAAGCATGTAAGGACATGTCAAAATTCAACAGGGATGAGATTTTGGAGAGCCAAAAAAAGTGTTGCTTTTGAATACTTTTGACATTTGGAGTCAAAGTTAAACTAGCCTGGAGAAAATGGCTGAGGAAAAATCTGGAACTGTTGAAACAAAGTATTTTTGAATAGTGGACAATAGAAAATCTACATTGTCCACCCTCACAGACATGTATTTGCTCATCTCTGACCACACAGGGTTTCTTGTCATAATGATACATTCATTGAATTTGTGCATTGTTTCAATACTCTCTTTGGTATTTTTTTCAGTCCACCTTTTGCATTCTGGATAATTGCTCTTCATTATTCACATAAGCTACAATAAGATAATTCTGTATTTGTTGTTCTGTTGCACGCTGCAGTTCCCTAAAGTATTTCCCTTGCAACTTCCACTGAAATGGACAAGTATCAATCAAACCATGGTGTCATTCAGGGTAAAATAACAAGTAATAAAGCTAGAAGAATTTTGTAAGCAGGTAAATGGGTTCGGTGATAGTAATTTTGAAAAGTAAAACAAGGTAACTATTTGGGGGAAATTAGCAAATGCAGCCACATACAGTAGATCACTGAAGGCAAAGGCATGATGATACCAGTTGCAGAAGGTAAAGTGGGACTACGGACAGCATCACTCTTGTGTTCGATTCTCCTCTCCACAGCACAGGGAAGGATAACCACTAGCATTTCCCTTAAGGTGTTTTCCAAGTGATCAATCTGCAAATCAAAGGAAACTAAAAGTGATGAATCTTTGCCAGGGAAAACCAGATCAGCCCAGAGAAACAATGGATCCTGTGTGAAATGTGTGATCTGGTTGTATACCGTTTTTTCACGTTTCACATTTTGTTCTACTTGTTGCCTCCTACCTGTTGGAAGTCAGTGAGATGCTGTCAAACATACAGTAAATGTGGCTAGGTTTAGTGTGCTCTTACCGCACACCAATAGTAGATGGCATTATTTTCCTTGTAATGGCCTTTTTCTGCCTGGATGTACTTGTGAACCACCAGTATCACACGTACACCTACTGCCTACTGCACGCCACCTCTTTATGAAGTCAGCAGGCAGACTGTCTACGAAAAGTTAGCTGCTGTTGCTACAGTGTGGAAAGTTGTATTGTAAAGAGGTGATCGCTGCCTCTCCTTCTCCATCTCTTCCACCTGTTGGCCTGCCTCACCCGCTCTCATCACACTTTCTTTAGCCTGCTGTTAGAGGAAGAGAAAATACAACCTCAACAGTGTGGCAGCTTTGTAAAACTGGAAAATTTAAGGATCAGACTTCTGACTGCAAAAGTACTACAAGGCCCATTTTAATTATTTTAAACCCATGCCCCTCATTTTCCATTTTTGCTGCCTCTGATACATGACAAAGAACTAACTGAGTTAGATTGAGGGTACTGGATACACCTTCCTTTTGTCCCAGACCGTGTAACTTCAGCAAAATCTATTGTTTTCCTTTTGCCAGCCAAGGTCAGTCACAAAATGACAAGAATGCTGTTTTAGCACCTATTGATCATGTCTGGCAGAAAGGAACTAAATTGATAACACATGAAGGGCAAAGCCTGTCCATCTCAAATTCAAGAAAGACATACAAATGTAGGCAAATGCCCAAAGTGACACAAGTCACAAGTGTTTCTAATGATATTTATACTGAGAGCCCTTTGAAATATCTCACCACAAACAGCTGTTTTCTGATTCTTTTTCTTTTTTTTTTTTGTCATTCTATGAAATGAATTATGCCTGAAATTTCTAAAAACTCACACTTTAGAGTTTTATTTAGTCCAAGCTTTGGTGATAGCTCTGGTTAGGTCACCTGCCAACAGACAATTAGATATCTATTTGTACTGACCTGTAATGCAACATCAACAGCCATGATTTATTTACCTGCAGGTTGTCTTAAGGTATAGTGAATATCTGAGATGCGGAATAGCCGCACCATATTGACTCTCTGTGCATGGTCACCATTATTTATCTAAGATGCAATGACTCAATCATTTTTTAAAGTATTGTTGCAGCAAAATGTATTTATTTATCTGGATGTGACTGATTACTTGAAAATTTTAGATTTCTTTTTCTCTGCGCTGTTCTGTACTGTTTTCATTTTGTCCATTACCATGAAATGATTGACCAGTGTGATTTATTATTAGAATTCTTATTATTGTAATGACAGCATCTATTGATGCTTTTGTTTTCTTTTTTCGTTGCATTCAAAACCAATTCTCGTCATCATCAACACTTATTATGAGGTGGTGCTTTAAAGCACACTGACATTCATAGTGTTAGCATTGTCATTCCAGTAGATGACACGTGGAATGTTATGAAATTGAAAACAAAAAAAATACCTCAGTTTCCCAAAGCATTAGTCACTAAGTTGTTGTTTTTTTCTTTACCCTTTTAATTACTGCGGTCATGTAGCCCAGATCTATAAAAAATATCATCTTTCAAGAATTCCAGCTCTTTGATGTTAAGTTCTCAAGTTTTCATCATTAGCGTCTTGTGGTGACCTAAACTAGAAAAAATATATAGAAATTAAAGTAATAAAGCGCAAATGTTTTGGGAAACTGGGTCAAGTAAGCCTCAACATTCTCATAATTCACCGTTTAAACACCTTGCCTTGAAGAAAGAATTCTAGAAATAGATTAGATGTAGAAAAAAAAAAAGCCACACACACGAACATGTTAAGGCGTCGTCACAGTGTCCTCTCTATTATTTTAAACCCTTAAAACTGCAGTGAACAGGGATGTGATAATTCCATGTAATTCAAACCATACCAGAGCAACAACGTTAGATGGGTCACTGACCTCCTGTCAGCAGAATGAAGAAACTTATTTTAGTAGGTAGGTTTATCATTTGGATGAATGTGGATTTTGAGTTTAATGTGTAGGGATTCTGTCATTTATAATTTGATATGTGCATATTTGGATTCTATCTGGATTATAAGAATACATGCATTCTTTTGTAGTTCCTGAAATTCAACTTAACCGTTGGGACGTCACTGAAATGTTGATGCTAGTTTTTAAGTTCTAATCAGAGTCCCCTGAGATGTGATTCAGACTACCCACTCTGCATTCATCCTCAGATTCCCAATATTACACTGTTTTCTGACACAAGTAAATGGTAGGAGTTGTCAGCGTGTGAGGGACCAGTAGCCTTTAAGGTGGAGTTAGTATCTGCATAAAAACTGGTTTGTTCACATTCTCATTCACGGTCTTATTCTAACTGCAAAAGGCAGAAATTCAGTTCAATTGGTGAACACATGAAAAACAAATTGGGGGATTTGGATTTCCACGTTTTTACACTTAACAGAAATGAATGTAACCGGGTTGCTCAGGGTTGACTTGGAGCATGTTAAAAACTACTGGTCCATCAGATCTCGAGGACAAATGCACAAGATGATGGTGTTCACAAATTCCCTCATAAATGTTTTAGTCTCATCAAGCTGGGAGTTGTTCTGAATTATGTGCACCACCAATCTGATTGTAATTACTTGAAAAATATCCTTGCAGCAAAAAATTGAGTAGATCCAGTGCTATTTAAAGAGTACAGTTAACAGTGTTAATACTACTGTTGAAGCTGTTCTACATATATATATATAGGCTGAAATACTATCCGGCCTACCTGAGCTGAATTACAACCCAGTGTCTGACAATGTTACCCACTCAACCTCAGTCATCACTTTAGGCAACAACAGGTGATCAACTCATAAAACATCCTCAGTTATCATGCCATCAATTCAAGTAATTTTTGAGATATTGGACTCTAATCTGATCATTCATTTCATAATATTATGCTGTGTCCTACAGCAATAATCAAATAGCCACTCGAATATGTAAGTAAAGTAACTGGAAGTGGAGTGCAGTGTCAGTTTTGGTAGCTATGTAACTTGTAACCACAGATGGTGCCTCTGATGACTCCTCTTTCTCTGCACAAACCAGACCTAACATGTGGACCAAATGGCAGACACAAAGCTACCCTACAATATTAGCAAGTTCTGAATGAATACAACATAAAAAAAAAAAAAAAACATTAAACGGCACTCCAGATGATTCTGGTGAAAGGTGATTGAGAGTGAATGCTCCTATTTTCAGTTGCAGTGTCAGTTTACTTTTGAAGTTGAAAGTGAATTGGCCCCGATCCTGCAAAGATGGCTTGATTGATTATCATCTTGACTCTTGTGCATTTTCATAATATTGTTACAATGCAAAATGCCGTGGCTGTACAAATGATTAAAGTAAAAATATATCTATATATAAAAATATAAACTATTATGTATTTCAGGGAATGCAAAAAAGAAAACAGTAACTTATCTCTTTTTTGTAAGAGAGAGCTCCTGTATTCAAAATGTGCTTTGCTTCAATCTGTAAATAGTTGAATGGCTTATAAATCATAATTGTAACCTTTTCAGGTATTTTTGTACAAATAAGGGACTGATATATTCTGTTTATTGTAATTAGAATAAAACATTAATACATTGATATAAAAACCTGTGTTTATCTTTATTGAGAGAAACCTCCATGTAAACATTTGCCAACTATAGAATGTAAAGCTACTGTATTCAATTTATCTAATAGAGTTATACTGAGTGTTATACAAACCAGACTGTATGTACATTGATTGTCATGACTATTGCTTTCCAGATTCAGGTGTGACTGGACTCTGAAAAACCATGGGACCTATCATGGGCCAAACAGATAGTAAAAGATAAAATATTAAATTATACTGAAAGTATAATCCCTAGTTCATCCACTAGATGGTGCAACACCACAACAAGTTGAAGCCCTGAAAAGATGCTCAAAGTACAATTTTTGTCAAACTGAGACATATCATAGGAAACAATTTAGTGGCAAAACATGTCGGACCAATAAATCCTGCAAATAATTATTTAAGTCACATATAAATGATGATGCAATGGAAATAAGGTTAATGTGCAGTCCAACAATAAGAACACTGCATTGGTCTTACTGAGAATTGACCCCTTGACACCCTCTCTGCTCTGGTGTGTCACACCCTTTGGATTACCAGTCATGCAAAAATAGTGAGGTTCCAAGATTAAAGTTGAAGGCAAAGAATAAGATTAAAGATTAAACTGTCTAAAGCTTTGCAGCCTGCTGGCAGGGTAACTTTTACGACACCTTTTTTAGTTAGTTGTCTAAATGTTTACTTGTATGTTTTGGTACATATTAGGTGGATAAAATAACAATGTAATGCATTTAAATGCAGTGGCCCTGCTGTAAATGCTACCCTCGATACATTTATAATGTTCTGTATTCGCTGACACCATGTCATGCTAATTGTTGGTGCTGATGTTTGTGCTGTTTCTCTAGTGGATTGCTATATATTGAATTCTCCAAGCAATGCTGTCCTATCTACTTAACATTTTTATCGTTTTATTCAAAGTGACAGCCAGAAGAAAAAGCCAGACACCAGTGCACTATTATAACAAGAGCAAGGTGGAAGTGGATGTCCTGGACCACATGACCAGACAATACTCCACAAGAGCCCCATTCTACAACATGCTGAAATTCATAAAATTCGGATGTTATGTTATTTCATCCATTTTTACATGCTATTTTGAAAAAAAGATGACCAAATATTCCAGTAACAGACTTCTAATTTGCAATTATAAAGCCTGCAGTTGTGCGAGGTTCTAGGAGGTACTGCATTGTTGGCCGTTCTTGTGTTAGTTTGTCCCGTTCGTTAATGTGTTGTCTGACAAGGCACGGCCTCATACTCAAGCTGTTTCCCGTAAGTTCCTGTTAAAACGAGTTCCCCTAACTCTCCTTACCAAAGCGTCTGTTCATAAATCATATAAATCATGTGTTGCTGATCTCGCTTAATCATTATTTTGTCACGTACATGCCTCGTGATTTACCATCATCTCATTCTTATCGTTAATTCACCTCTTAACCTGTCAAATCACACTATTCTCTTAATACATTCTCATTATAAATCATCAGTACATCTCTTAAAATCACTCAATCAGAACACTGTAAAATAACAATAATTCATGTATATTTCATGTAATTTTGCTTTTACTCACTTCAACACAGATTCAGCACGCACACATTGCTGGTTACATGAGTCACTTAGTTCACCGAGGCCTCAAGAACAGTAAGAACCTTTCTTGACAGGGTACATGCTATTCTTTCACTCGGTGAACTATTTGACTCCAAGATAGCTAAAATATCTAGTCTCCTTGTAAGATTTGTGTAATTGTCCATCATTTATGGATGGATGGACAGAACTACATTCTGATCTAAAGCTCTCTACCAGCGGTATTATCTGCACGATACACACTACAAAATGAGCCACAGGATTCCTTTTTAAATTTGAAATATCAACCAAAATGACCTTTCAAGTTTGGGATGATTAACTCGACTTGTCTTTAACAAGTGACACAACTATGCATTAGCTCCTTGTGCTGCAGATAACTATATGAGATTCATCAAAATTCTATCTTAGTGACTTTTTGAAAGAAAATCAAATTTTGGTCTGTCTGATGTCGGTGGGAAGCCTATTCCAAGCAGAAGAAGCTCATAAAAAACAATTCCCATCCTACAATTTGTTCATGGACTTGGTACCACAAAATAACCAGCGCTCACTTGACGTGTATTGTATGCACGAAAAAACCCGTGTATACTGATTTTTCACTAAAAAAGTGAGGTGTAATGCAGATTTTGCACAAATAACAAAAGACAAAATTTTAATTTGGCTGCCATGGTTATCTTTGATAATGATCTGGCTACTAATTTCTGTGGAATTTTTTAGATGTTTCTCAGCATCACTTAACCAATTAGTTGGCTGAGGATGTAACTGTTTGTGTGTGTGTGTGTGTGTGTGTGTGTGTGTGTGTGTGTGTGTGTTCAGAGGCACAGTAACCACAGCTTCAGGAACTCCTTGTGAATCATGCTTTCTTGCATTGACTGTGAGCCCTGTTCCCATTGGCTGGCCTAGTGGGGGTTGGTGGGGTGGGGGTGGTTAGTGGCAAGATAAAAGGAGCAAATGTCTCTTGTCCTGCTTACGCACACAAACACACACGCCACATGCCTGGCTGCCTGTCTGTTTGTCTGTCTGGCTGTCTGTTTGTGGACGCTAAAAGAAGAGGAGAAGATCCACCATCCAAACACCACTGCTGAAGCTCTCACTTGAAAATGTAAGTGTATACACACACACACACACACACACACACACACACACACACACGTCTAATCCTGTTTGAGATAAGGATAAGGATAGGGATAAGGATAAGAGCTCTGCCTCTTAACAAGGGACAGAAACATGCAGGGTGAAACACTTGTTGAATGATATGGCACTAGTGAGGGGCATGGGGCAATATTCACATGTTGCTGTGCCATTTGAACATGCAGTATGTCAGTAATTTGCATAAGAATATGTTTAAAGCTTTTTGCTACATTCTAATTCATGGAATTCAGGAAGCATGTTCCTGATTTGCATGTGACAATTAGGCTCATAAATTTTACTCATAAATGTTCCATTCATTAAGCTGTATGTTGATGTGATCAAGGAAATCTTGACGAGGTTGTTTTAAGCAGGTTAATGAAGCCGGCCTCTAACACACTGTTTTGAGAGTAAAGTGAAAGTAAACTAAGCTATGATCAGACTGGCTTAATGTGGTTAGAGGGTCAAGGGCTCATACATACATTTAAATTGTGCAAGCTTATACAAACTGTGTCAAGGAGCGTGGCTTAGGCTGTGTGTGTGTGTGTGTGTGTGTGTGTGTGTGTGTGTGTGTGTGTATGTAGACTGCTACAAAATCAGATTACTCATTATCAATATGTAACCAACCACTGTAAATGTGTTCATAGAATGGAATGGGATTAAATGAGACACGTGGACTCTATGGGTGTGGTTTCCATTTTTCAAACATCTTGATCAGTGAAGATTCAACTAAGATAGAAACGTTGTCATTATTAAACTTTTGTGTGACATGGTGCAAGTGTGCAGGCGTTACCTCCTCTTTTATTGATGCTGTTCAATAATAGTCTTGCAACTATGTGATGTGCTTATAATTAACTCTCCTTCCACAAATAGGATATCAGTAACAATGACAATTAAGACAATCACAAAAATTAAGACCAAAGAAGATCAAAGAAAACGTATTATGCAAACCCTTCGTTCTATTTTCCTCTAAATCCATTCAAAAGGACTAATCTGAATTATATACTATATCATACATTGTAGCATATATTGATAAAATAAGACAATTAGCTTGGATCTGACTGTATTTAAAGCTGCTAATGTCATGGACTTTGCTCTGTAGAACAAGGTGCACGGTGTTAGGCAATCCCTGCCATGGTACACCATGTGACACCAATACGAGACTAGCATGAAGTTACTGGATAGTAACATGTATCATTAGAGAGTAAGAGTTACAGTTGGCGATTTAATGCTAAAATCATGCAGTTTATTCTCATATTGCAGCTTTCTTAAATACTCACATGTATGATACATATTTTATTTTAAGCTAACAGTTGTTTAGTGTTCTTTATTCTGACAAAGTATCAGTAAAATTAATTGGAATAAATTTAGAATAAATTTCCCCCATGAAGAAGAACATACATGCACTATAACCGGACCTGAGATTTGAAAATGTGTACAGATATGTGTACAAAGATTTGTAAATTTCATATCAATATGAAAATATGTGTCTGTATAGATTTAGATGTAAAATGCATTAGTTTTACCAGAAATAGTTTCAAGACCCTACGCATTTTAAGCAGTAAATGAATGAATTTAAGCTCTCAGAATAAAAGTTTTCAGTGTAAGGGCGTGCTGACTTTATTTCAATAACATTAGTTCATCCAGGGTGAAGTAATTTTATGATCAAGAGCTTGATGGCTTAACACATTATCAACACTTGGGGCCTCATTTGGTGACATAAAGCTGGTTAACTATACAATGATCTACTCATTTGTATTCACTAGATCAAAGGTTAAACTTGAATAGTCCATGTGATGTGTGTGCTTCTTTATTTGACTATTGTTTGGCTTTGTAATGTTGTTCAATTCTAACCTGAAAGAAATCATCAGGAGGTCCCATCCAACTAATTGACATGAAATGCGTCTGTGCTGTATTCCAGTGGTACCATGGATGCAGCAGAGTTTAGGCGCAGAGGGAAGGAGATGGTGGACTATGTGGCCGACTACCTGGAGAACATAGAAAATCGTCCGGTCTACCCAGATTTGGAACCGGGGTATCTGCGTCCCCTGATCCCCTCTGAGGCTCCAATGGAACCTGAGAGTTATGACGACATAATGAAAGATGTGGAGAGGGTGATAATGCCAGGGGTGAGCTCATACTTATATCTGTGATACAAGCAGTGGTGTCATAAATGCACAGATTCGTTGTGCTCTTCTGACGGTTTAATTCAGACAAGTCACTGAGGTGATTTTACAAATGAATACCAGTATAGAAACAATGGCTTTTCTTTGGGGGAATCATGAACAGAGGTTTAGAGAATTTATTCAGTAATCTGATTACAACAAGCTGCTTCAGTATCAGCATACTTTAGTATCAATCAGTATGAGAGAGTCCAGTCCATATCATATGTTTGGCTCACGTTAGCTATCTTGAGTGACAAAAACTGTGATTGTTAAATAGTGAAAATAATGTCACACTACTACAAAAAGGTCTTTGTTAGGATTTATATTGCAAACCAAGTGATTGGAAGGTAATTTCTCCCAAAACTACATAGTGAATATTAAATTTACTTCTATTATCTCCATGGTTATTTCAATAATTAGAGGAACTTGTTTCTGGTAGCATGGTGGTTCATTATTTAATGCTGTTGACTTTAGCAAGAAGGTCCTTGGCTTTAGTCTAATTTTTAGTCTGACAGTAAAATAAAAGTTATTAAGTTATTAAAGCATTGTTAATAAAAACTAAAACTTGAATCTAGTAAACAATAGTTTTGGCAACCACTTGTTCCAAAATCAAAATTGAAGTTTAATCTTGCTCTCTTGATTAATTGTATGCTTGTTTTATCTTTTTCCAGATCACCCACTGGCATAGCCCACATTTCTTTGCTTACTTTCCAAGTGCTTCCTCTTACCCTGCCATGTTGGGCGATATGCTGTCTGGGGCCCTTGGCTGTATTGGATTTTCTTGGGTAACATACAATTATTTCGTATATCAATTGTGTCTGTACTTATAGATCACTTTTATATGCGAATAGAGCATCTGAGATTTTTCTTTGTGTTTTGGGTGTGTTTTTTTCAGGCTGCCAGCCCAGCCTGTACAGAGCTGGAGACAGTGATGTTAGATTGGCTCGGGAAGATGCTGCAACTGCCCGAGTATTTTTTAGCTGGGACTCATGGCCATGGAGGAGGCGTCATCCAGGTTAGTTTATTTTGTGTATATTTATGCCTGTCAAGGTCAAGGCTAAAATGTAGTCTTTAATTGGTATAAATAAACACTGATTTATTTGTATTTCCATAATTTCTCCACATTACTTGCCAGTTTGACTGGCAAACAAAGGTGTTGTTACGCTCTCATAACTGAGAACCCATATTCATTAGAACTTTGTGTACTATTGATCTGTCTTCTACATCTTTCCGTGGTTCACACCAGCTGAAAATTGTCAGGAAATTGCCTTTTAAAATGTCATCCTCAGACAGAGATGAAAGTGATGGTGCTGAGATTTAGTGTTCCATTGACAGAATCGTAGTAGCAGAGGATGCAATCAATGCATGTGCGTGTGCTCATGGGAAGGTTGAGTACTGGAGCATGAGAGCACACTCTGATCACAGATCATTTCATGCCGCCTCTATTGTGAACACCTGAGTATGTGCGTGTGTATGCGTGCCCTCATCTGGTCTGTCGTGTTTTTGTTTCTGTCTTCCCACTCTCCTTTTTAAGTGCAGCTTACCAGCTCACTATGGCAACGAATAGGGCTCCTCTCACTGCAGCAGGGCTAATGAGTATTGTGACAGCATATTCCCAGCCTATCATTATAAAGCTTATAACAACACAAAAGGGAAATGTGATGTCCCTTTTTACACCTGTGTGAGCCATTAGACATTAGTGTCAGTGCAAGATAAGTTACCTATGATTAAAATAAACTACAAATGACAAAAGATTACAGAGTCAGGAGTGATAGTGTGTTCCTTCTATGATTCCTTCTTTGTTACGTGCTTAAAGGCAAACTTCATCAGCATTATTTCTAGCAGTGGACCATTGCTTTCCTTTCCTTAAGAGCAATTTTGAGGTTTCTTTTTTCATTTTTTAAAAGGAAAAAACAGAGTTCAAGGTTTATGATGTCTGTATAATCTCTGTTCAGTTACCATTTGAAACAGAGCAAGCTACACTTCACTTTTATGGGGGCGTCCAGGTTCAGAATCTACTGTATATGTTGTGGTCATGATTGCATCTCAGGGTGGTGCTTAGTGTTTGTAAGCAGGGAATGGACAGGAAGTACACTTGGGTAAGTTTGGAAGCTTGGGTTTTGCTTTTATTGTCACTTTCAAACTGTTTTATATTCAGTTCCTCTTAGCTAGTATTCTGATATTCAGAGTGGTGTAATGGATAAGTTACATGACAATCAGTTGTCAGCTCTGTTAGTCCCTATACCCTCTTAAAGGTCAGGCTTAATTTTACTGCATTTGTTTTGACACAAATGACATAGCCTTTACCAGCCTCTAAATGATCTGTGCTTATTGATAGAATGATTTGAACATTCAATTGACTTTCTTGTACTAATGCCACTAGATACCTCAAATGCCACGTTTCATTTCAGCATGTAGCCTCAAACAATTCTCCCTGTATCAGGCTGGCTGGACGTCGACTCACGACACAGTTTTTAAATACAATGATTTTCTTCTCTGATGAGGATGTGGAGGTGTCAGTGTTCAAATCAACAGGAATATCAAACATCACAAAATGCTGACTAAATGTTCAGCTCTGTGTGTTCCTGTGTGTGCATTTTCAAAAAGCAAAAAATTGTTAAATTAATGGATTCTTGTCCTTTTATTTGTGGTGTGTCTGTCAATTAAAATCATACGGCCAGAGTGCTCACAAAATCAGTCAGCTCTGGGTATGTTTGCATGCACATTAACATCAATTATATTCAGCATACTTTCAAACTTTTGAGTCATGTTATCACCATATTCTGTTAAGAATCCTGGCAATGATGTATGATTTGTTGCAACTCCAACAACAGCATTTAATAGTACTATTTAAATATGTACAGCTTCTCACTATCAATCCATCAATCAACAGATGACACTTGTTTGACAAGTGCTGTTCCTTCTAAACATCAACCCTTCCTACTGTGATGGTATGAAGTTGTAATTCCACAATCTCCACATTCTCCACTCATTCTCCTAAAGCTGGAAGGGCAGAGCGGCCTCTGTAAACATCAAAACCATCCTTAACTTTCCACAAGAATTAGTTACCAAATATATTTTAAACATGAAGAGGGCATACAGTTACTGAATCCTGCTAAATTTTTGATTCACATCTAGGTTAAGCTCTGCATAAGATCATTTTGAACTGCAGCAGCCACAGCTTCATTAGCCAACAAGTTGTCACTGTTGTTAGCCCAAAACGACACTGTTCTCTTTGGCAGAACATATATGTAGCCCTCTGTTGAAAATACTCCATGTATTTGATTTTTACTTTTTTAAGTACATCTAAAATCCAAGTTTGGTCTAAAATTCACAACAATGGAGCAGCTTTGCCGTATAAATTCCCTCTAATTCTCCAACAGGGCTCAGCCAGTGATGCGACACTGATGTCCTTGCTTGCTGCCCGCTGTAAAGCAGTCAGACGGGTCCAGGCTTCCAACCATGGAAAATCAGAGGGGGAAATCTTCTCCATACTGGTGTCGTACACCTCTGAGCAAGTAAACATAAAATGTTTTTTCTTACTTACTTATGTCCTGTTTATTGCAACTACTTGATTCCTTTTGACTTATCGCATACAGTTTTATTATTTATTAATTTTTTGTTTTTCAGATTTTAGTAACTTATTTTGTTTAAAAACAAATCAACGCTTTTCTTTAAACTTGTACTTGTAAACTTGACTGCTCACCACGGTACTTATGCAAGGTTTATATAAAGTTCACATGTGAACTTTCAACTATATGGCCCAAGAGCAAATACATTAGATCATTGAATAGCTAGTGTCATAAAACGTGCAAAAGTGCATTTGTAAAACTTCTAAAAATATGTTTAAATCTGTAAATGGCCTCACTCGACTGTAGTCAATGTGAACTTAGCTCCTTAAAGGTTGCATCAATAATGGTGAAAGAGTTTTTCGGTGATTGTGTGAGACAGAGGGTCAGCCAGGCAGTAGCTTGCTCTGTTCAGGTTTAATACCAAGCTGAATTTGTGATTGGGTTAGGGAGTCGCCTGAGGCCCACACAGACCTTTAGAGGGAGAGCAGTTCCTTGTTTATCTACAAAAGAACACAATTCTATTGTCCGAGTGTCTAAAGTATGTATGTATTTCTTTTTGCATTGTAATGTATCATAAACAATCAAAAATGGTGGAATGTAATTAGGTACATTTACTCAAGTACTGTACAGTATTGTATCACATCATATAAGAATAACACATTTTATGTGTTAAATACATTTTGGGGTACTTCACTTGAGAATTTCAATTTTTGTGCTACATACTACCTCTAGTCCTCTACATTTAAATAAATATCGCACTTTTTACTCCACTAAATTTACATACATTTCATTCAGTAGTATAGATATACATTTAGCTTTTGATATTAAGACAGGTTTAGAGCAAGGTTCAACTCGCTTGTGTCATGAAAGGTGCATCTCTTTCCTCTTAAGGCTCATTCCTCAGTGGAGCGTGCTGCTCTGATTGGAGGAGTAACGATGAGGAAGGTTCCTACAGACAACAAGTATGCCGTCAGAGGAGACATGCTTAAGAAGATGGTGGAGGATGACAAAGCAGCTGGACTCATTCCTTTCTATGTAAGAAAAGACAACAACATCAACATCCATCCATTCAACTATCACAGAACCAACACATAGACAGATGTACCCAGAGCAACATCTCCAGCATTAGATGTTGTTAATCTTTCCAATGAGTTATACACATCTGTCATTGGATTGCTTTTGCTAAATGTGTAAACCTTCCAACCACCTGTGTAACCCCTCGCTGAGTCGCAATGATACAATTTGCCTGTGATGCTGCTGTGCACACCCTGAAGCTGCTGTTGAAGGATAATGTTGTTTCTGTTGAACTTAATGTGTGTCTATCTAGTTAAGGATAATAATCCCTGTCTCACCTGGACCTACAGATCACTATCAGTGACCAATATTCAGGATGCTGCAATGGTCCATCATATTGTATATCATATAACATAGTGATCTATGTTTAATCTATGTTTAAAATAGAAATAAAATATAAAATTGATGTGTGCTTATATGTAAAACCAACATGTTGCAGTAGCTCCATCGTCTGTTATTTCATATTTTTGTTTCTTGCACAAAATTCAGTCTTGTCGTCTTGTTATGTCACTGAAAATAGAAAATGGCACGGGAAACAAAGCCCCTCAGGGTGTTAGTGATTTGTGTGTTTGTGTTTTTTTCAGTTTTGTGCGACTCTCGGCACCACTCCATCATGCGCTTTTGATTGCATCACCGAGCTGGGGCCCTTATGTGAGTCAGCAACACAGATCAATTTTCAGAAAGAGCAGCTTATGAATCTGTTTGTAATTCATGCATTATGGTTTTATATCTTGGGTTGTTAAATCTGAACAAACAAAAGTCCTTATTCTACAAATGCTGAAAACCTCTTCTTGTCCATTTCAGGTAATGAGGAAAATATGTGGATGCACATTGATGCAGCATATGCTGGGAGTGCATTCATCTGTCCTGAATTCAGGCCTTTGCTGAATGGCATTGAGGTGTGTGACAAATATCCGTTATCTGTTTACCTTGGTCATCCCGGTGTGTGTAGGACAGATTTAACAGGTTTAAGTCTGGTCAAAAACTTGCAGTGTGCATTCACCTGCATAGATACATGTTGCTGCTGAATGACAAGACAACCTATCTCTGTTCAATTGGTTGTGAAATATCTCTCAGAAAATCTATGACAGGAAAAACTATCCACATACTGATTATATCCTGCCGCTTTATTTTTGTTTGAAAATGGCATAACGTTAATGTCAAGGAGGAAACATGCGAGAGTGAGGAATAGGCAGGACAATCGACATTAGCACAGGAGCATCAATCTGCCTTTTGAGGCTGCCGAGGCAGCTGTTGCTCCCCAAGCTGTGCAGAGACGCAGAGATAAGGACAGAGTAATTTCCTGAGGCAGCGCTAGACCTTTATATATCACTGTTTATTAGACACACAAGTTCAAACAATGTTGGTGGGTAGATTTAGAAAACACACTTGGCTGTAAAAGGATCAACTGTTATTTAATCTTTTCTGCTACTGACTGTTAGCTGTTATAATAACTATTGGATATGTACAGTAATTCATTTTCTTCTTCTGACAAGTTTACATTTGTGAGTATTTTTTGGAAAGCAATTTGAAAATCTGGGTCTTTCTTTGAAGAAGTGGAGGGGGATAAGTTCACAAACTTATTTAAACCACATGTAGTAATATATAGTAGAATTCAAAAACATTGTGTAGAGTATATGACTTGTAAACGTTTTGCGACAATGAAAATTATTGGGTGAGGACATGAAGAGAGAACCCAGGCTTTTAGGATGAGAGTGCAGCCCTGCAGGAGGGTCGGTTGCTAGGATATGAGTGATGGGCGAGCAGGCAACCAGCCCCCTTTAAATCAGTCCACATGGCAACTGTCAGCCAGGAGTCTGCCTCACATTGTCTCTCTACGCTGTGTTATTGCATTTATGGAGCTAGAGAAAAGGATATTACAAAAGATAGCCAACAAAAAGATGCGGACAGATTAGGGAATGTTTGTCTCTCTTTGAATAAACCGTGCCAGGAAAGGGTTATTTTCCTTGTGCCCTGCAAGCTCTTGGCTGGATGTTCCTCTTTTGCATTTCAAATAAAGTGTGCCTGCTTTAGTCTAGATAATGCTGTTGGTGAGGAGGTTGTCTCTGTGTCAGTAATGGCAAATAAAGATGTGTTATGATGTGTGCATTTACAGTATGCTAATGCTGCATGAAAAATATTAGATATTTTACGACCAATTATTACATTTCATTTTCATCTCAGGACTTCCTACATCTTCCCAATAAACACACAGCAGACTTCAGACCTCACTGAAATTAAATGAAATTATGAATATTAAGTTTTTTCCACACGTCATTCCAGTGAGGCATAAATCAGTATGGCTTCATTACCACTTATTTCTTGTTTCTTTTTAAGTTTGCAGACTCTTTCAACTTCAACCCACACAAATGGCTTTTAGTCAACTTTGACTGCTCTGCAATGTGGTAAGTTGCTGCACTGTTTGTGTTGCATGGATACAGACTATGTCGATATAATGTCTGACACAGAGACCTGTTTAACAAAATTTTTTATCAAGCACCTTCTGTATCTTGTAATTTGTCTAAATGTTTACCAATTCACCTCAGGGTGACTCATGGTCCAATAAGGCAACAATGACTATTTAGTATCATCACAAAACTGATATCCATCTACACCTCAATCATTTGCACAGCAAAAATAGAACTACGCCTTCCATCTGCCCCTCCTGTCAGCGGCAAACAAAAACGAGACATGCTCTGCACAAGATGGAAACAAAGGTGATTTAAACCTGGACATGTGGTGAAAGGAAGAGGTTCTTAAGCCCTTTTTCCATCACCTCTAGCTTAGTCTGTCTCGACTGACGTGATACCTGTTGCCATTGAGATATCTTCACGTTTTAGTTTTCTGCCACAGCTGTCTTTATCCAAATGTCTTTTCTGATATATGTCATAGTTTTGGATACAATTTATGAACGTGAAGTTCAAAAACATGAAGTTTTTTCTCATATACATATGACACATTTTTATAGGGATTCAACGCAGTATTAACATACACTACATCAGTCTAATACAGCATACTAGCAACATGGTGTATTGTAGTATAGTACATTATGACATAAACGTCAAATATAAAACAATTAAACTAGTATGAAACATATTGTATAATATTGTGTAAAATCTTTAGTAAAGTACCATAATCATATTTGACAGCAAAAAAAAAACATTTTCATAAAGAGTTCTAGACATGTAGTTTTCGCAGCGTGTGATTCTAAAAGATTTTTTGCAGGATTAAATGGTCCAGAAATATTTGGCGCTTTCTCTGTTTGTCAACACCTATCAACAGGGTGAAGAAGAGAGCAGACATCATTGGAGCCTTCAAGATGGAACCACTCTACCTGAAACACGAAAACCAGGAGTCAGGTAGAATCATTTCACTTAAATCATTTCAGTCAGTGATCACAGACAGGTCGAATGAACCCGGGGTCTGCTGCAGAGCATAATGACAACAATGAACAGTTGTGACTTTGTTTACTGTTCACGTTGTGAGGAAGGCAGCTTGCGTACTAATTTGGCTTCTGACAGTGTACACATTTCAGATTCAACAAGCATTGCACCAGCGTCCTGAAAGCCTAGCGGAGCCTAAACCAGATAAGCACAGGCATGAAGATTAACGTGTGACAAGTGCGTTTGAGTGTGCTCTTGGGGATGTTTGTGAGAGCCGATCTGAGCTCAAGACCTTGAGAGGGAGGACATTTTGGAAAAGTTAGGACATTGAGTGTTAAGACTTGGTTTCAAGGTTGTAGGGAATGAAGTCACACTGACAGTGTGTGTGTGTGTGTGTGTGGCTTCTGTAAGCCAACTTAATAATTTCAACAATTCTATCCTGCCTGAAGTTAAGCTGATTTACTGCATCACCTCATTAGTATCATGCATTGTCCTGCCTTGGAAGTGTGAGCGTGAGACTTGGTAAGACTACAAACTTTGCCTAGGATAGAAATCAAATTGAAAAATAATCAGACTTAACTTGAAAAAAAAAATCTAATATGATTCAGTGTGTGTGTGTGTGTCTATGTGTGTTTGGATGCAGTACTCCTAGCCTGCAGATGGGCTCCGATCTACTCTATAATTTGTCTGATGGACACGCAGACAGAGAGAAAGACAAACAACTACCTCCCACCACACTGAGGCACCTGACAAAAGCTTTATCTCATACAATCTGGCCTCATCAATCTAATTAGTGCTTATTAGCGCCAGCTAACACTAGAGATGAGCTATGTGTAGCCAATGGTCTGTGTGGACTGACAGCACTGTGATCAGTGAGATGTAGGGGGTGGATGCAACGACAGCAACACCTGGACAATGGAACACAACCCAAAATACAACAGCTTTACAATAGATCCTTTCCTGAAGCTAACAATGTACTATGTCCGTATGGATTTAACTTTATCACTGCAATGTTGCACTTTCTGTTTATAACCAAGAGAAATAGTTTATGTTTTTGTATGATATTTTATTAGGATATGATGACCTATGGGGCACTTCAGCTGCACTTTAAGCACGCAGAAGAAGGCACACTGACCCTGGAAAAGCTTGAAAAAGCTGCATTGTAAACTATGTACACTATTACGTGATGTGACATTTTTAACTGATCCCTAAACTGTTTTTTGCTCAACAGGGCTGATCACAGATTATAGGGTAAGATTGATTATGACTCTGACAACAATTTCGATCAAATAACCCTGATTATGTAAGATTGAACTTGCAAAGGTTTAAGCCATAACCAGTTCTCCATCTGTCCCGCAGCACTGGCAGATTCCACTGGGAAGAAGATTTCGCTCACTAAAGATGTGGTTTGTCTTCCGCATGTATGGGATCAAAGGCCTGCAGGCTCACATACGCAAGGTAGGGGACCAACCGATCCACTCCACTCAGTTTTCTCAGGCCACACGTCTCTTTGTCCTTAAATGTCTGGATAAAATCCTTATTCTAATTATTTCTGCTTTTAGATTCTTTATTAAATCCTTAGACATTTTCATGTAGAAATCACATTCAGTAAAGACATACAAAACTTTAGTTATAATATTTGAACATAGCTAACACTCTCTAGATCCAAACACTAACATTCAGAACTTAACACAGATATATGGCAGGATAGCGTGACATTTGGTGCTGAAAGTCTGCTGAAAGTGAGGTGTTGATTTTCTGGATCAGGTTTTGGGAAAATTCAGAATCATTCCAGAAACTGCATGTTAGCAGTACAAAAAACAACCACTTGTTATTAGCAATATCACTGTGTTAATCCTGTTGTGTGATTAACTTAATCCAAACGCTGATTTGGTTATGCTTTGTTAGAAATGCCTATAATATTAGCACTATTCTGACAATGGTGAGGAGTTTGGCCTCCCCTCTTCTTCCTCCACGGGTTCCACTCACTTCTGGTAAAAAGAAAACCACTTCTGATGATCACATATGCCTGGTCTTTGAAGCAAATGCCATCCCTTTCTTCCCTCCCACGCTTCACCCCACCTAATCCTCCTTAACACTAAAGCCCCTTCAGTGCCCTCATCACTGCCTCCATCAGCATATCCTGTCAGTCATATACGTCTGGTCTGTATCTTCTTTTTATAGCAACATTTTCCTATTTCTCCTTCCCGACCCTCCCTCACCCGTGTCCATCATTTTCCCCGTGCTGTTTCCTCTCGACGCTTCACCCCTGAATGCCTGTCTCTTCCCCTCATATTCCTCTTCCTCCCTCCAGTCTGCTCTGTCAATCAAATGAGCCTGTTTTGTGTTTACTCTCAATTTTAAATGAAGCAGAAGCAGCATTGATCCCTGCAGCCATAACCCATGACACACTACTCTACTGTACATCCGTCCTCTAGATTAGATTGAACACTCTGAGCCGTGTCTTTGGTTCTTTGTTGCTAAATCTCGTGTCAGACAGTTGACGATTTTCAAACGGAAATACAGCATGTGTGGTGAACTCATAAAAACACAAATGAATCATCCCCCCCATGAGCAACATTGCTGTAAAATGAAGCATTTTAATGACAAAAGAATGTAGAATATAATACGCCCTACCTAGCGTACAATAATGAGCAAAACAGACAATGAGGCCATTACACTATATTAGCTTGTAAACACCTCTGAGTGATGTTGAATTACTGGCTGGGAATGAGGAAACAAGGTGGTGGTCAACCAGTTGGTCATTTGAACCAGTAATCGGCTTCATTAGAGAGGCAGTAAAAGTGGAGCTGAAGGTGGTCTACATAATTCTGATTAGATACAGTGATGCATGTTTTACCATGCACTCAGTGCCTCTCTGAGTTCTTTGATCATAAATGGATAAATTAAGTTGTAGGAGCGTGTTTGATCACACGGTGCCATTTGAAAATGATTTAAAAACAACACAAAGACATTTCCTGACAGCACAGTTTGAGACTATTTCGCCGTTCTGTTTGTTTGAACTGAGCCTCCTGGGCAGTGAGCTCAGGATGTGAGCTATCACATAACATGATCTTTCAAACAAATACTTATCAATTGTTACAGATTGTCATACACAGTGAGGCGTTACACTCTTGGGTTTTGCCAGATAAATATAGACTTGATTTGAAAAAGCTAAAGTCCTCTGATTCTGAGAGCACTGTGCCATGTAATGGTACAGCACTGCCATCTAGTGAATAGCACAGAAATGATCACAGGGTACATTTTATGAATAGTGCATGAGTCATTACACATTATAATCTATGTCTTTTCTTCACAGCAAGTGGCGCTGGCCAAGGAGTTTGAGAGTCTGGTACGAGCAGACAAGAGGTTTGAGATCTGTGCCGAGGTCATCATGGGACTGGTCTGCTTCAGGCTCAAGGTAACAACACTCAACATCATAGAACTACTATTTATTTATCTATATAATTGTATATAATTAATTATTAAATCATCTCCTTCCATTTTATCTGAAGGGAGATATCTTAAAACTCATGGTATGGTTACAGTATAACATCTGCATGTGTTGTAATTCTGAGTGAATACAAGGATCAATGTGACAGCTTGCAGACATTCATCATGATCACTAGTTGACGTTAAGGTTAAAACCTCAACCCAGTAACCAAAGTGTAGGCATAATAAAAAGTCTGGCTGCTGTAAACAACCTGAGCTGTATTCCCCCCCCCCCCCCCCCCCCCCCCCCCCAACCAGGGCTCCAATGAGTTGAACCAGAACTTGCTGAAAAGGATCACAGAAAGCAGAGAGATCCACCTGGTGCCTTGCCAGCTCTCCGACCGCTTTGTCCTGCGCTTTGCCATCTGCGCACGCACTGTTGAGTCACGTCACATCCAGCAAGCATGGCGGCACATCACGCAGCTGACCTTTGAGCTCCTGCAGGAGCCTAATCTTTGACCAAAAGGCTAGAAGGGGCTGTCCACACTGCTGCCGAAATGAGGACCAAAATTAGGACAAAAATTCTGAATTTCATGTTGCAGATGTAAAATGTCATAAAGGGAATGAACAATGACTTCACACCTGTTATGTAGTCTAGTAATCAGTGATCATTTCTTGCTTCTTATAGCATGTGAAAACAACTTATTACAAAAATCCATATGTGCTTTAAAGGAAAAGGTGCAGGTTCCAAATATTACATTTTCTATCTGCAACTTGTCCTCCTGCATTTATCTCTCACTTTTTAATGATTATGTCGTTGTCCTTATCATAACACACTCTCTCAATCTCCCTGCAGATTTGTCTATGCCACTTCTGTGTCTTCTACATGTTAAACTGTGTGTATAAATGCACTTTTGAGTCCATGTGTATCTGCAATTGTCTGTGAGCACTCCAAGAGAAACAGCTTTTCTTTGTGTATGTTCAGTTAAACGCTTTAAGTGAAAGATTACAAGTTTGTAAAGTGTGAGAAAGATGAATCTGTCAAATTAATACTTTGGCTATATATTATGTGGAAGGCTTTGCAGAGCATGTTAAACAGTTCTAACGTTGCTCCCAGTAATCAGGTTAAACCCCTTTATAAGTGCATTAATTTATTTATGACCTCATTAAAAGTAAAATAAAATAAAAATGATAGACCCTTGCCTATCAACAAAGATATAATAATATAATTTTTCCCTTTTTTTTTTTTTACAGAATTCTTGTTGTGTCTTATGCACAGAAGGCCAGTATTTCCCCAAACTGTAGCACAAAACAGTCACTGTTTCACTGTTAGTCTGTTGCACGAGAATGAAATGATGCTGCTTTTTGGGGGGTCACAGAGCCCCTATTTGTTTCTTTACTGAGCTTATTATCAGAATTACACAGGGAAATTATTTGTGACACACATTCAACATAGTCAGCCTATAGTGTGTAGCATTGTTTGTGTTTGGAAATAAATGATTAAATGACTGGTGTTAAAAGCATAGGGTTAAAGTCTGATTTGTGTAAATGGTGAATACATTAAATATTCACTGTCTGCACACTGGTGCCACAGTTGGTGCCTATAAAGTAATTCCAGTTTAGCATTGTGTGTAGGCCTACCAGGAAGCCATGATCAATCACAGATTAACCCAACATTAATCTCTTGTCTATATAAAAGTTTAACCCTCGAGATTTGAGAAAGATTCTCATGACAGACAAATATAGTTAAAACAAGACAAGCCCTCCGCTCATTGCTGTCACTGTGGTTTCACAGTTCACTGATCCCTAACATTTGTCTGCCATGAGATATGTAAATCCGTGGCTTGACATCACCAAAACTCGTTGTTAATTCATATGATTGTGTCAAAGTCAGCTGCTGTTACTGATGAAGCTGTTTCGTCCTTGGCTTGGCTGTGTACTGCATGCAATGGTTTGGGATTATTTTGATAAAGTCTACTGTAGTCTGCATTGTGTTTGGATTCTTTTTTATCCCCATCAAAGGATCACAAAGATAATAATTAATTGTGTCTTGTATTAGGGTAGTGCACTGATTGAATTGCTTAAGAAGCAGAAGGGGAAGAAGCTGAGGAATTAGGCTAAATAGATGCACAAATATACAGTTGTATGTGCGATCTGACTCTCTCCTCCTTGATATACATGGAAACAAGGCCAGAAAATGCTTATTTTGGGGTCTGTTTAAAGTCATGTTGATATATCTAAAATGGTTCAAACCAAATAAGCATCTGTGTACATATATGGATGGTATATTGGGAGTTGGGTGGTTTGGTGTGCCATGAAAAAGGGGTCATGTAGTCTAAAAAACACTGGGCTGCAATATAAAAGAACTCAGACACCACCCCAAATCAGACATGTCAAACAAGTGGATGCTATCAGATGTTATATTTCTCAGTATATTTCTGAAACAGTAGTAAATTGCAGCCTGATATAGTCATGCTGTCCCTCTACTGCAGTGTACTCAATAAAGGGTGACAGGCAAACACACACATACACACACACATACACACACACACACAAACAACCAACTAGCATGTCATGCCATTCAGCCTCCTCTGAGCATCCTAATCCCTGAGGACAAAGTCCAGTGTTCTATAAATACAGATGGAGAGTTAAGTATTAGAGGTTAAATCTTCGCCCATGATTACTGTTCAACATTATTGGCCTGCTTACTCACTTGCTTCAAAAGCTAATTTAAGATTTTTCTGCAGGCAACTTTGTGACACAAGAATAGACAAGCAGAATGTCTCTTTGTGTTATCTGTAAAACATTTACAATCATACAGCTGGATAAGAAAATGCCAAACAGAGAAGGTTATACGGCCTGTCTGTTTTCACTAAACCAAACTAGGATGATGGGACACAACAATGCTATCACAGAGGTCCCAGTTCAAGCACTTGCTGCAGTGTACTTGACCTGTACAACCTCTATGAATTAAACATGTCGTTCGGCTGGGTTATTGAGTGAAATGCCATCTCTTAAAGTACGCTCAGATGGATAGAAGCCCTGTAGAGGGACCTATTTTCATGTCTTTGGTCCATTTTTCTTTCAGGAAGAGTCTATTCATGTATATATTTGTTTATTATTTATTATTATACAACTTGTATTGTCAGGGTTGTTTATCCTTATTCATTTGCTACACTCTACTGGATGTATTTAAGCTTTAAGCTTACTAAAAAGCTGTTTTTTTCCCCAAGTAAATCTGGAATGTTACAGCACTCTATACTGAAATATCAACAATATCATCAAATAAAAACTACCAGTTCAACAATATAGACACAATACAATAATATGAGTCTTGGCAAAGGTGTCACTCTGGGTTCAGTAACCTCATGCCTTTAGATTTCCTACATGCCAACTGATTTGAGCTCTTTGGGCTGAGTGGACCTTAAAGGCATCATTACCCACATGCAGAACACATGAATATTTCATAGTGATAGAAACACAGGTTACGCTTGTTAATGATTATCTGATCATTATCAGCCCTTTTTTGTATCCCTCAAACTAAAGCATCACAACAAACTAATTGGTAAGTACCAAGTTTTTACTTTATACTGAGGAATTCACAAAAAGTTCTTTAATAACAAATCAGACAATGTCACGTTTTCTTGATCATCATATTCATATTCAGAATTTGTATTTCATACAAAATAATGCATATATCCATGCCATATACTATGATTACACAACATGCTATTGGACAGCTAACATAACACGCAACACCTCAAACCAATAGAAATGCGCCTATTGTCAAAAGGTCTCAATCCTTCACACGTTGGTGCTGAGAAATATATCTGCAGAGAAACATGTGCACACACACAGGCCTTTTCAGGGTTATTTCTGAGGTTATTCCTGTGATATAAACTCCTCATGTGGTGTTTGGGGGGGTTGGATTCTCTGAAATGTGTAATTTGTAATCATATGGCCAACAGTCCTGATAAGGGCGACCAGAAATGTTTTGAGGTGACTACATACATACATCAAATCAGAGTTAATCAGGAACTACTCATGAATGATTCAGTAATCATTAGTTTGTTAATTTATTCCTCACCTGTTCCCTGACTTCTCACATTGCTCTGCACTCTATTGTGTACATTCACTAAAATTCATTTATAGGCCTAATTGTGGATTTTTCCCACATCTTGACCATACCTTTAGTGTATTTATGTTGCTTAAATGCTGCTACTGCCACACAGCTTTTAAGGTTGTTTTTATTATTATTTGGCATTGTCTGCTTATTAGATAGAGACTGACAAATCTCAATCCTATTAGTCTCTTAATTGCAGTTCCATAGTATCCCCACAAGAGGTCGTCATTACACGTGCAGCCACAACCGAGACTGCCACAACTTCCATGACAGACTTCACCACAGTTGTCATTGGATGACCCACATCCAAAAATATGCCGTTGATACTGACACCAGTGGATATACACTGATACATGACCTGCCCTTTGCATGGTCTGTATGTCTTTGGGTCACATATACGGCTGTGTACTATGTAAAGACCCTGTTACTGTGTGTGGTGACTGTAGACTTCACTGTCCAGTAGACTGGAGTGCCTTCGCAAAGCAATGCAGCTGAAAGCAGTTCGGTGCTGTATAAATGATGAGAAGTATCCTCTACAACAAAGTCTGCTGTCAAATATTTGTGCTCAGGGCTGTAGCGCTCTGCAAACACTGTCAGTTCCCTTCCTCGGCCTATGCTATCGCTTTGGAATGTGTATGAACAAGTCGGCATAGTACAGGATTTAGGCTAATAACATGGCAAACAGCAGACAGACACAGATAGTGACGACAGTGGCTGGTGAATATTGTGGAGCATTGAGCAACAAAGGACACAGATCAATATTTATATTGTATTAATACACCTGTCAGATGGTAGCTAAGTCTATATATTTAGTAACAACAAATCTCTCTGTAAGAACTACTTTGTGTGCTGCAAACCTGTCATGTGTGCATGTGTTAAAGATATTTCCCCTGTAGCTTCCTCTTATCGGCTTCTCAGACACATGACCCCAAATGAATAATGATGTTGCTCTGTATCTTCTGGGTGTGTAAATGGGCTACTGTTTGTAACAGGTTGCCTGTGAATGTGAGCATGAGTGGTTGTCTGTCTCTCTGTGTTGGCCCTGGGATCGCTGGACCGTGGATGGAAGGAAGTTTTGGGCAAAAAAGCAAAAATCCAGACATAATCCTTTCAGGTGCTGAAAGATCCTATTTGAGCCTGGATGATGCATAAGGCATTATCAGAGTCGAAGCGTTATATTCCAGTCCAAAACATGATGTCAGCTCCACTGTGTATGGCAGTCTAGACTCAGCGGCCCTCAAACCTCCATTGTTTTAGGTTGTTAGTTGACTGCCACGCACACATTTTCACTTGGGAGGCAACGGATGGGAAAACATTACAATCTAGCGGCCATCAGCACATAACTGGACCGCACTTGAGACCTTAAAGATCATGTTACATGGCCAGCATTTAATGCCTGTCGAACTGTACACTGACTATAGTTAACACTAATACTTAATAATTTCATTAGGATAAGTGTTTCCTTTGTGATAATTCAATATGAGTGTGTGAGTGTTATTTCACAACATTAGTATGCAAGACAAATGGGATTGTGTTACATATTTCTTGGGGATGTCGCTCTGTGATGTCAGTGGTGGAGGAAAGTGTTTCCTCTGGAGAGTCGGGCTTGAGGGGTGAAGCGAAATGGAGCGGTGAAATATAGAGTGCACCAGCCCACACATTAGAAACCCACACATTAGAGACTTGATGGGTAGTTTTCTGTGAACATGGCACAGCAGAATGCCTCCGTATTTATGTTGTATGTTCAATGCATACATAAATGCATTCACTGTATGTATACATCTATCTGATATAACATTAGGAGTTTCACAACAGACATTGTCAGGAGTCAGACAGGTCACACAGGATGACTGCATGTAATATTTTTTTTGTTTTATAAAGCACTTTGCAGTGTTATTAATAAAAAAAAAACTATAGCTATATAACTTTGTATAATGCTTATAACTTTAAACATACTGATACCCTGTTAGAATTATTATATCTATGTTTCACACTCACATGACTGACTGCACCTGTGATAATGATCCAGTGTTACTCTGATTGTCTGGCAGGTGACACTAACATTCATGTCTGTGAGCTGCTACTTGTTATTACATGCCATGAAAAAGACTATGAGTTGAGACATGTGGGTGCTTAGCTCATAGATTGCAGGCTTTTTGTATAACTTATTGATCACAAAGTACAAGTCTAATGTTTTTCTGTCTCATGACATGTGCTTGGATCCATACAGGACCTGCTTTTTGATACCTGCGTTCATGAAGTAATCAATCTTCGATCTTCAGGTATTTGTTCTCTCTATAGAAGTGACCAGAGGGGATCTTTATTACCAGTTTACTAATTTAGTTAAAGTTGCCCCTGTATATTAATTTCCTTTTAGTAGCTTTATAATATTGAATTACATTAATACATTCCAATGGAATGGCCGAGGAGGAGGATAAATTTTTATACGCTGTAAAAGAATTCAGGAACACATCGAACAAATTACATTGCATTCATATTGTGGTTGAGAGGGAGAGTGTCAAAGTGAGCACACGTGTGCAGCAAAGGGGTTTGCCAAATGTTGAGCGTTAGTCAGACAAAAAGTAGGAGAATAGAAACAGAGCAAGAAATCAAATGAGAGAGAAGTGGGAGAGCAGAGAGCACCTACCATTTTCCAGATTTGATGTGCCCTTATCCTCTAATTGATCCTCCCACAACACAGCCACAACATTTCCTCCTTGGGCTGCGGCAGAGATTCATGGGAGTGTTTAGTGCCTTTTGAAAGCACAGAAAGAGACACACACAATTAACGAGAACTTCTCTGGGAAACTGTCCAAATCTCAGCGGACTATTAACATTGTTAATGTATTGGTAATGTTGTAAGGCTGATGGAAGTGCCAGTCGGTTGTATACACCACTATAGATCAATATTTAAGAAGTATACTGTATAAGCCAAACACACTGTCTGTTGTTTGGTTTCGTAGTCAGCATTTTCTTACAATGAGAAACACATTACAGAATGTTTTCTCTTAAGGAATGACACACAAGAATGTCCAGTTATTGATTATTTGGCAGCACATTTACTGGTGACAAAACAATTGAGCAGCTGCAAGACTTGGATCTCAGTGACTGGAATTCGTTATAAAACTTTTTTTACTTTTTTTTTTTTGAATAACAATACAGGCAACTAAGATATAGCTTAACTCTCTCTATGAAATATATTTTGAATCTTTAAGATTTTATTATCTAAGGTGGTCTGGTCCTCATAGCATTTGTAAATTGTTTGTGTGCAATGATCAATGTACTAATAATAATTTGTTTTATATTGCTTTTATATAAATATTTTATTAAAATCAATGCAGTATATTTTCATTGTTACGTCATATAGAATAAATAGAGTGAAACATCAGGGATCATAACGTTACACGTTATGTCCTTATTATGATGATGATTTTATCTTTTAAAAATAATTCAAATGATCACACTTTTGAATACTGGTGCCACTATGAGACAATGTTTTTAAGAGAGGATCCCATTTCGTTTCTATCTACTGCACGTGCATGCGAGCGCAAACAGTCCCGTGGATTATTTCCCCATTGAACAACTGGTTGTGATAATATGGTTAGAATGTATCAGTGTAACAGCAAAAGATACTTCATGAGGAGGAAAATTAAAGATGCACTGAATGTGATTGTTTATCACCAAGTCATTAAGCCTTCCTGTAATCTTACATCTGCCACTTACAGCAGCATTCCTCACCAATATACAGCACTGTGGAAAAGTCTTAGACAGGTGTGAGGAAATGCTGTAAAGTAATAATGCTTTCAAAATCATAAAAATGAATTGTTTCCTTTTTGATTTATAAAATGCAAAGTGAGTGAACCAACCTCCTTCTTAAACTGCGTGCAAGTATACTAAGAAGAATTGATGCTGTTTTGAAGGCAAATGATGGTCACATCAAATATTGATTTAGATTTTTCTTCTGTTCACCCACTTTGTATTCCGTAAATTGATAAAAATAAACAATTAGATTTTATATTTTTGAAAGCCTTCTTATTGTACAGCATTTCTTCACACCTACCTAAAACTTTTACACAGTTCTGTAAATTATGTCAAAGACAAGCGTGAAGTGGACACTCGTCAGTATCTAATAGGTTAGCAGAGTCACTACAGCAATACGACTGTGAGATAGGTATGTAATATATATCCAGGAGGCTTGAAATGCATTCAGTCCTGATGTCTTGATTCTTCTAACTGCTTCAGACAAACACTCTTTATTTCCTGTTATTTTTAATTTTGCATTGTGTAAATTTATGTTGTGTTTTTGTTTTGTGTTTTTTTTGAGATCTTAATCTCAATGAGACTGCCTGACTAAATAAAAATTAAATAAAAAAGAAAAGAGAATTCAATAGGAGCTCTCTGCCCTCCTATTTTTTTCTATTCATCCTCTGTTTCTGGTTCATTCAGAGGGTTAGGGTGTCAGGTCTCACTTTGGGATGCTAGAAATACTTCATCTTCATTTATTGAACACCGTATCAGGCATGTAATTCACTTTGACTGGCTCAATCAGTCTCCAGACACCAGAACACCAACAGAGAAGAGAAGAGAAGAGAAGAGAAGAGAAGAGAAGAGAAGAGAAGAGAAGAGAAGAGAAGAGAAGAGAAGAGAAAAGAAGAGAAGATTATCCCTGTCATGACATACTTGCTGTTAACAATGTGCAGCAGTTATAGCACTACAATTACCCCAAAACAATGACAATATGTGATATGACAAATCAAAAATATGACACGATGCAAAGCGAAATGAAGAGTCAGATAGTGAGAGCAATTGCAAGATCCTCACACCTTTTAGTGTTGTTTATATTCTTAGTTAAATTCAGAGAGGCCTTAAGCCCCAGGCTGAAATAACGTATAATGTTCACTGCAGTTGGCCCATGGCTTTGTTTGACAATGAGATTTAGAGCCCTGTATAACTTGGAAACTGCTACAAGACACAGGGTGAGTGTGAGAGGGTGTGTGTGGGTGTGTGAATGTAGCAGTTTCACTTACTTTTTTTTATACTTTTCGGGGAATTGTACAGTCCAGATTTCTTAAATCAAGATATGTTATTAGGCATATTTGATAAATGTTTACTATTTTTCTGAAGCTATATTTATTGAACGTGTATGCGAAATGTTCACACTGAACATATAAGCACAGTGTTCATTGTAAATGATCTGTATTTGTGTCTCATCCAATGTTTACTCATTGGAAGTGAAACATGATTGAGGCTTTCATGATTGTGTAAAGGCAGCATACAGCAATTGTTCACTTAATACACTCCAGCAAGTATGAAGTATCGCAACTCCACAAACTTAGTGGACTCACAAGAGACCAGTCAAAGCATCAGAGATGGATATAACCTGCCTCTCACTCTCTAGTCTTGGTCAAGCTCCAAAACACTGGATCCTGCATTTCCCATGATGCAAATGGACAGGGTTTTGATTAGACCTTCCCTGCCTGGTAAACTCTGTTATCTTTTAAACTCCATGCCCCAGTTTACAGAGTCACTGAAGACATCATACAGTTGTTTTAAGGGGCTACGTAGCACCCTAACCCTCTTTACTCTGACGAGTAAATGGACGTTGACATGTACGATTGGAGCATCTTTATAGGTTAGGAGAACAATGTGGTCTTGGTTACTCACAAGGGGCTTTAGGAACGTCACTGCATCCTGAGCTGGAGCTTATTGTTACCTGTGAACATAAAGTGTAAAAAAAGACTGTTGGAAGGTTGGTGAATGAGTGGCTGAGTGTCTGCCATAGTGAATTCATTAATTAACAAAGAAATGAATGAGACATTAGTCTGTCCACATATGGATGCAAGCCGTACTCATGTTTGCAGACAGTGCAACAAAACCCAAACACATGTCTGCGTGCACATACAAATACACACACGCACGCACGCGCACACACACACACACACACACACACACACACATACACTCACTGTCTCGCTCTGATTACAAAACAAACATACTGGATTACAGCAGAGTTTTTCATTTGCTCTATGGCACTTGGCCAGATTAATGACACATAGTTTTCAATGTGAGAACTTGAGCTTAACATGAAAGTGGGAGTTTGCAGGTATAAACACATCCGTGTCTGTTGGTACAGAACCCGATCCTTTGTTTTTCTTCAACCATTCATTCAGCTCTGTCAAATAAGAGCTGACTTAGTGATAACAGCAGCAGATATACTCAGGCACACTGCACTTAATCAATTAACTTTACCACCACTCCCCCTCTCTCTCTTCTCACATTGTTTTATACTTAAGTATCTGTACTTAATCATCAGACACAAACAGTGAGCAAGGAACAGCCCTGCATCATCCCCTAGGTTGTGCTTGCTGGGCTGGCTGCTCTGTTTCTGTTTCTGAGGGGAGTGGTGAAAACTGTAGTTTGTGTACATAGCTCCTCCCATGTTACCACTGTCCCTCACTCCCCGTTTTGTTGGGGTACTCCACTCCTGTTCCCGTGAGTCAATCACTCTTCAGATCTCTCCCACGCACGGCACACAGCCTTTCCCTCTCTCTCCCTCTCTCTCCCTTCCTTTACTACTCCCCTGTATCCTGTTTCTTCATCCCTTCTTCAGAGACACCTCACTCCTGCTCCAAGCTAGGGTCTGAAAACCAGCTCATCAAGGTAAGAGACGAACACACCTCCTTTTCCTCACTCACCTTTTGCCTGTTGTTAACATTCATTTACATGTCAAGTGACACACATAAGTTTGTTTCATTCTGTGAAAGATTCAATCCATTTTCCTTACACTCCTGAGGACAAGTCTCTACAAGCAGCGGCAACACATTCAAATATGTATTAAACTGCTGGATTCCCAGCTCCACATGGCTGTGTTAACAGGGATACTAGGGGTATCAGACTTAGCCTTACTGATTCCTATGGTTGACCCATAAGAACTAGTTCTGTTACGCATTGTAATTTGTTTAACTTATCAAAAAATGAAAAGGGGAGTTTCCTCCTGCATGGGGTGATTAGCAGAGAGCAGCGTTATCCATGTTCATCTTTGTTTGTGGTTTTAGGCCAGTCAACCCAAATGTGTGTTAATCTAGTGCAGTGTGAACGCCGCATCAAGTGAGTAGGCAACAGCTTGCAGTGTAAAAGTGTAAATGAATAGTGATTTTCAACATCCTGTAGAAGTGAAGCATTTTCATTCAGGGACATACATGTCAATAATATTATATATTTACAAGTAGAGATATTGGGCTTTGGATTGAGTTTGTTTTCGTAGTGTCAGACCTTTTCATACAAAAAAGTGCACTGTAAGATCAGGTGTTTCAAACAAGAGGGTTGTTAGATTTTTGCATGCACTTAGAAAAAGGCAGAGTATGGAGTTCAAAATTACAGTTTACAACGTTAACCATCTCTACTTAGCTCACCTGCTTTTACTGTGAGTTTCTCCACATCTCTCCAGCAGCTGTTTAGCCGCGTAAATAAAAAAATATGTCAAAAAATATTTGAGAGAAATAGAGAAATAACTGTTAAAGATGAAAAGCCATAACTTACATTATAGAAGAAAGTGACTGACCCCTGCTTTACTTGCAGAAAAGCATACACTGTCCACAAATTCAATTGCAGTCCCTGAAGGTTGTCATTTAAAAAATCTGTTTTCTAGTACGTAAGCCTGAGTTATTATAATAGATTCCCTCTGACATAGCTGAAGCAGCCTGGAGCCAACAGTACACTGATGTTAAGCACTAGACTAACCACCAGCCGGCAAGTGAAGCCAGAAATCAATGAGCTCATGTTACTATGCACTTTTGGAGATGAGTTGTTTTCTTTACATCAATAAAAACAAGTCTTTTTGTCAATAGGTGCAAATGATTATGTAAGTTATAATCATATTCATTATTTCATATTTCAAACACAGTAGATTCATAATATTGCTAGTTTGGTATTTGTGCTTAGACATGCAGCAACCATTAATCTAGGAACTCGCTTGTCTTGGCAGGATAGCAGACTGACCAAAAGTAATGGTAAAGAATAAAAAGTAGATGTAGGCAACCTCTGATGTTTTATGTTTCCTTATGTTCTTGTGCTGGCAGAAACTTGGAAAAAATTTTTAGAAAAGAAATTTTGTCCCTTGAAAAAAATCCCTGTGTCTCTATCACAAGCCTCGGAAAACAGATTTGGACAATGAAAACCTCCAGAGCAATGCTAAATAGAGAAATTAACTAAATTTAGAAAACTGGAATTTCAACTATGCCACATTTGAGTTTAGTGTTAAGCAGACTTAAGGCCACATCTGTCAGAGACGTTAGACATGCTTGTTGTCATGTCCCTAGGTTGTAATCACACCGTGTCTAGTAGCTTTGACCTGTTTGTTTTCACTGAAGTTGCTGTGGTAACTCTAAATGCTATAATTTATAAGAATAACAAACATTGTTACTGCAGTGTTGTTACAGTCTGCTGACAAAGTCAAAAAGAAAGAAAAACCAGCATTACGCAGCATTTTCAACAAGTTTAAGTTAAATAACACAGACTGCTGGGCCACTGTCGATAATTATGCTATTTTAAAATGAATATATCTGGCCCTTGTTATTATATAACATAACACTGCTAAGCGGACTTCAAGGGTGTGTGTGCTTGTATGGGAAAAAGAGCTGCATTTCATCTTATAGATTTTGTCACAGTTCGTGTGTGTGACCCTGTAATTGCAGCCTTATTGTGCTTCCATATGACTGCAGGAGCAATGCATGTGGGATTCTGGTAGAAGAACAACAGTCTTGCATATAAGAAATGTGTTTAGCATAGTGTGCGTGCAGATATTCTTCATCAAAGCACACATGGCGGATCTGGCATCAGACACTGTTTACTGTCGAGTTTACATCTGAAACTCAAACAGAGCAGTTTCTATCATTCCATGTTTATGAACAGGATCTGAATTTCACTGAAAAAGTCTTTCTCTGAGGTGATTATTTGTCCATTGCCTGAAGTCTGATCTGAAGTCACTTTGTTAGTACTAACTGTCTGGCTGAGTTCTCATCGCCATTAGGAAGCGGTAAACAAGAAAAACAAGCCTAAAGATCTTCACTGATAGGGTTCCATGTGTAGTTGGGTTTGTGCAAGATCTAAATCAGGCAGGAACTTTACATTGAATATTGTAATGCAACTACACTCATCTACTCCTCTGGCTCTTTTCCACTGCATGGTACAGCCTGACTCAACTTGTTTGGAACTGTTCTTTTGATTTTTCATTGAAAAGAAAACTATGGATAGTTCCTAATACAATGCCTGGTACTTTTTCACCTTGATGGAGGTTTCATGTGAGCTGAGTCATGATCAATTAGCCACATAGCAGCAGTGGAATTTTAAATCCAGAGAAGGTACCAAAAATGAGTCAAGCTGAGCTGAGCGAAACCGAGTTGTACCATGCAGTGGAAATATGGTAATAGGTCCTTCCTGAAGGCCTGAACTAATTCTGCCAATCAGTGCTGTATCTGGATACATAATTTAACCACTAAGTTTTCAGTAGTGCATTTAAATCCAACTGCACTCGCTGTTTCAGGAAAAACCTTGGAGATTTCGAGACTACATATGCAAAATGATCACGAGACAGCAAATTTACTTGCTGACTGTTGAATTACATAAGTCTGTTTTCTTCTCTCTAGCTGACAAGCCCTAGCAAGCTGTTAACCCTTCATCTTGCCAAGAAGTGACACCTCCCAAAACAATTTCAAATCACTCCTCAAATCCACAGTTCACTCTACTCCAAGAATCTTAAGCCGAGAAAAACTTGTTTTCTCTTTTGCAGGTGATAAAAACAACAAATTCCCATTTCATGTCATTGCTTTCCATATTTGCCTTAAATAGATTAAAGATAATCTTTAAGTATTTAACATAAAAAAACAAAACAGTATTTGACAACAGCTTTTTTCCTTCTGATTTGTTAAACCTGCAGGCATTGCTTAGTCCATCAATACTATTAATGCTGCCAAAAATCTTTTTCCAACCTAAAGTAAATACAGTGCACTATTATCGCTCATCATCACTTTTCAAAGCTCTCCCAGTGTCATGATTTTGAAAGCTAAAATGCTTTTAGTGAGAACCACACTTTTTTTTTTCTTTACTCCATTTGTTGCCAACAGGAAATGGCTTCCAAGAGGCAAATGGGCTACAAGTGTCGCATAGCAGTAGTGGTTCTTCTCCTGTTGGCCAGTATTGCTGCCCTTGTCGCTGTTGCCATCATCCAGGACACCTGGAGATCTAAAGAGTACAGCTTAGAGGTGAACACACACATACATAAATGTGCAGGCATTACAATTTGATTGCTAAAATGAAGAACTACAAAGTAATAGTACATAATGGCTCTGTAAACACATCCTACACAGACAGAGATGCAGGCAGGTATACAAAGCTGTAATTCAGCTTTAATACGCTCTCAGTTGTGAATGTGATGCCAGATGCTATCCAGATGTAGGGGTCAAGGTAAGAGGTTTTCAGCTTGGTGATGGATGGTGGTCCTGATGGAGCATGTGTGTTCTTTTAAACGGGTGCTGGAGGGGCGGTGGGGTCACATTCAATCTTTATAGTTTCAGCTCTTTGTCACATAAACAACATCATTTGAAGCTTTTATATGTGTTACTAATTGAGGTAAGAATGAATGATTTTCTGTCTTCTTCTCTTTAGTACGGCATTGTGATAGATTCGGGTTCATCTCGATCCAATGTGTACCTGTACGAGTGGCCAGGGGAGAAGGAGAATGAAACAGGAGTGGTGACTCAGATCAAGAACTGTAGAGTTGCTGGTGAGTCATTGAGAAGAGCTAATTGCAGCTATTGTATGTAAAAGTTCTACATTTTCTATTAAGTTTAAAAGATACTTGAGAAGATTATAAAATGTAGGATGTAATGAATTTAAAATGAAAAATCAAAGCTTATTGGTAATGTTGAAGTTTGAGACATACTTCATCAACATTCATTCAAATGTTAAAAACACAAGATCTCAGGCATTTTATTTTAGGTTTTTGGTGCCTGTACTGTAAGAACATGATTGTAGTTCGGCTTTACGTCCACAGGTGATGGTATCTCAGAGATGAAAGTTGACCCAGAGAAAGATGCCAAATCATGGGAAGCATTGAAATACTGCATGGGTGAAATCATCAAAGCCATTCCTGCTGGAAAACACAAAACCACACCTCTCTTTCTGGGAGCGACTGCTGGAATGAGACTGCTACAGTAAGAATGCGTCCACATAAGTTAGCTTTGGAGAGTGACAGGAAGGATCAGAGCAATTCAACCCCGTCAATGCACTACATGGTTTGTCCCAAAGCCCACTGAGTCACCAGGAAGCCCCAGCAGTAAAAACATGTTTAGACTGCAGGCTGGGGCAAACTTATAGAACTCAGATGGTGCAGCAGTGATGCTGGGAAGTCAATATATGGGGTCTTCTCACAGTAGTGGATAGTTACATGAGATGTTATTGAACTTTAAAGGTCTTAAAATTCACACCACTGTCGACCACAAGTCGATGTGCTGCATATTTAGATGTGGGGTCATTCTTAGTGTATAAATCCTAAGGATGTTATTATTGATGCTGGTGTTGCTGTACACATTTTGATCTTTCATTTCATTTCTTGAGAAGGTTGAGAAGGTTGATGCTACTCTAATGTTAGTATGGTAAATATGAGAGTATATGTGAGTATCGGGAAGAGACAGTTAGCGTAGCTTAGTTTAGCTTAGCATAAAGACTTTGAGCCAGGGGAAACTGCTATCCTGGCTCTGTCCAAAGGTAAATTAACTTTCTGGAGGTAACCTCACAGTGACAGTACTTGAAGACGTCACTGCATTTCGTTTTTTGTACATTGAAAAAGTAAGACATAATGTGTCAATTAGTGAGCTTTAAAGTTGCTGATAGATTTTTGTCTTTGAACATGAGCCAGTGTGGCTGTTCCCTTTTGCTCTGTCTTTATGTTAAACTAAGCTAACCGTCTCCTGGCTCGGAGCTTTAGCTTCATCTGTAGTGAACAAACATGAGAGGAGACTTGATCTTTTTTTCTTTTTTTTTAATTCTCAGCAAGAAATTATACAAAAAGTGAATTTTCTAAAATATCAAGCTATTCCTTTCGAGGACGTTATTCACTGACTCATGTTTCCTCTAACTACTGTTATTCTGTTCCTTGTTCTGCTTTGCTATAAGTGAGCAGAATGAACAGAGGTCCAATGAAATCCTGGAAAGTCTCAGAGAATATCTGAGTTCATTGCCTTTTGATTTCCAAAATGCTTCCATCATTACTGGTCAAGAGGAAGGGCTTTATGGGTGGATCACCGTCAACTACCTCATGGGAAACTTCCTGGAGGTAAGACACCAATCACCAATTTATCTGGCCTATGTAGGTCAAAGTGTATTTTGATCCATCACATTTTTACGTTTGCAGAAAAACTTGTGGAGCTATGTACGCCCGCAACTGGCAAAAACTGTAGGGTCCATGGACCTTGGTGGAGCATCAACACAGATCGCCTTTGCAGTCCAGGACGATCTCAGAGGGCAAGACTACCTGCAGGTCAAACTGTACGGTTACCCTTACAATGTCTACACCCACAGTTTCCTCTGCTATGGCAAAAATGAGGCCGAGAAGAGAGTTCTGGATAAAGTAATACAGGTATACAACAACGTCTGTGTGTGTGTGCAGAAGAAATTGTAATGTCAATCACTGACGTTCATATCTGTGGCTGTGTTTTGCTTGTGGTAGTGGGAATATGTGCTTTTTTGCATTTATGTGAGGGCCAGAATCCATTAATGGCCAGTTAAGAATTGATTATCTGCTGTCCCTGAGTTGCTAACGGGCAAAAGGAGACCAGTCAAGAATGCATTATGTCATTAACCATATTGATTGGATGGTGAATGTCGTCAAGCTAGTCAGCAAGAAATGCATTATTTCTGGCTGCGTATAGCTTCCTTCTTGAAACAGAAGTTGTAGCCCGAGAAATATGCTGTACTGTGAGAATAATATAGGCAGTGGTGGGCCGTCAGGGCCAGCGAGGCCTTCTCTGCTGGCCTAAACTCAGAATCACTGATTTACGTTTTAATATTTTCCCATTAATCATTTTAGATTATTCCTAATAGTCTATGCTCTTCATTTCATAGCGTGTCTCTGGGCTGGGGTAATTCCAGCAGTGTATGTCTATATTAGAGCTTGTATCCAATCATATTTCAGCCATCACGTGTTGCTTGGGTCAAAGAAATCTGCCCTGAGGCCTTCAGAATCAAAAGTGCAGGCGCCCGTATCTTAAAATACGTCACAATCAAACTGTTGCTTTAACCAATCAGATTTCGAGTTGGTGACCCCAAGACCTTCTAGCAGGCGTACGATGACATCAGTATTTTCACGTCCTCTGATTGGCTGGTCAGAGAGCTTAGATAAAGCGAGCGATTCTTATCTGTAGCGACCTGCACAAGCTAAAACTTTATCATAATCGGAAGTCTTAATAGCAGTTTTTTTTAACCCACAATGGCTGACGGAGGAGAAGATGTTAATTTGGTCTTGTTGAATTCTTTTAATTGGGTTTCTTGCTTTAGCGATGTCATTCATTCTCGTAACATGAGAACCTGTCTGCGATGCAGCGTCCTGTTATACTGCCTTTCTGTATGATACTGATGGTTTCTATAGCCGTGACGTCATAATGATGGTATTAAGAGGTGGTTTGATTCAGGTAGGACGCCACTGAAGGCCCAGGTGTAAAATGAACGGCCCGCCACTGAATATAGGTATACATTTGCAGCAGGGTCTTGGTATAAAATTAACTTTAAAGTTTAAAGTGCAACTAAAGTAAAAAAAAAAAAAGTTATTTACATAATGTCCAAACTGTTCCCTGTTTTCTCATCCTCCCATGTCTCTTCCTGTCTCTCTCTCAATTTTTTATTTCCTCCCCATCCTCCAGGACTCATCTGACCCAAATTACATTCTAAACCCCTGCTACATTGAAGGTTTCAACACGACTGTGAAAGCCTCGTCCATTTATGACACAGAGTGCACAAAGAAACCCAACAACTACAACCCAGATCAAGAATTCTTCATGGTGGGAATCGGCGATTCAGACAAGTGCGGCAGCTTGGTGAAATCCATTTTTGATTTCAGGAGTTGCTCCTCATCCCAGTGTTCCTTCAACGGGGTCGAGCAGCCACCCGTCACAGGAGATTTCATGGTAACACACAGTGCAAATTGAATACGTGCAAGAGGAGTGATGAGGATGAAAAAAAAACGTACTATATGTTTCTTCTGTTCATGCCAGGCATATGCAGGATTCTTCTTCATTGCGAGGGCGCTGCTGGTGAATGGCACATCAGATATTGATCAATTCAATGCCTCGGTTACGAACTTCTGCCACACACATTGGAACGTGGTAAGGACTTCATATAGGTTTTGCAGCATAGAGTGTATGGCACACAGCGATAGGAATAAGAGGAGGAGAAAATGTAGAACAGGAGGGTGGAGAAGTATTAGGGATGGGCAAAAATGAAGGAAATAAACAGGAGAGGAGACATGAACAAATTTGGTAAGACACACGCCAAAAGAAAAACAATAATGTACAAAAATGTTTTCATATGCCAAGTGGTGCAGCAAATGCTACCAATTACAGCACAATGACTAACCATATTCCTCAACCATCAGAACAGAGCAGTGGAGAGCATTTTTTCCTCAGGCAAAATACCTTCTTCAAGATCACTGACTGAGGTGTGCCAAAGCCTCTGACAACATTTTCTTCTTTGTGTTAATTGGTCTCGGTGCTCCCGTTAAAACACGATGCCAAAGCTGCACTCGCACCTGCAACTTAACTGACTAAATAAAAACCGGACGCATTTATCATACAGATATAGATTATCTCTGGTACAGTTATTGTTTTAGAATGATTAAGTTATTTGGAGATTTTAAAGAAGGAAAAAAAGTTTACCAGTACTGAAAATACTTCTGTTATATAAGAGTGGATATTTCTCTGTTGCAGGGGCCCTACAGGCAGGTGTCTCTGTATCTATCCCCAAAACAGCTGCATAATATCTTTGCTGATTTTCCTCCTTGATTAACTTTTTTTTAATTACTTAGTAAATTCAAATCACTTTGTTGTCAGTCTTGTCTCCTGATCTTTGTCTCTCTTTTTTTCAGCTGAAGAAAGAAAAGCATTGGATATCCGACAAATACCTGATGACTTACTGTTACGCAGCTCACTATGTCTTCACTTTGCTGGCAGATGGATACAAGTTTGACAAAGAAACCTGGAAAAACATCAACTTTGAAAAAGAGGTTGGTTGAACAAAAAAGTTACAAACTATAAAACAAAGCAATTTTCACCAAGACACTTCTTGCTCCCACTATGGCCTTCTGCTGTCCTTTGCACAGCTGTGAAACCAATTCATATCCAATTTGTTTATTCTGTGTTTTAAATTCACATAAGAAAATAACCATGTTACGTATGAAATTGAGAACAGAACCATCAGAGCACGCCCAGAGCTACTGTGCTATTGCTGTCAACAGTCCCTCATATCCAGACGCACGTGTAAAACAGTGTTTAACTTACACAAGTGTGAATGAGGCCACCCACTGGGACCCATTAAAGACGGACGGCTGACACACCAATCATCTGCACTCTAAAGGCTGAGGCCAGAATGAAAGGCAGGCAATGTATCTCAATGTCTCTGGGATGCCCCAAGGGCACGGCTCGCCTTTCACAATGGAACTCCCTCAACAGAAGGGGATTCCTGGTCTGTGTTGCTTCCAACACTCATGAGTCATAAAGAAAGATAGCTATCAAAAAATGGCACATTACAGTCGCAGTTTCCAAATTGCATGGCGGTTAACCTTTAGACCTTTGATCACAATAACAGTCCTCAACAGCTAGCGATGCTCCCAATTTCTACTCTCACAAACAAAAGAATCAGTGTGCTGTGTGTGCTGTGCAGCGCCTTCAGGGTGTCTGGGGGTTTAGCGGTTTGCAGGTCATTGTAGAGGAAGTTAGAAAAAAACAGACACTCTTGGATTCTTTACAGGGTTGTTCTCTGGATTTTGTGAGTCATCTTTTGCCCCAAGGCTGTAATTGGGCAACTTCATGACAGGGTTGTTGGCTGAGCTTCTCAAGACATGCAAAGTGATGTATTAGTTTGCCTGCAAGCATGTACTGCTGAAAAATACCACAGTGAGCAAATCCACAATGAAAGCATTAACAATCTCCTCTCTTTTTTTCTCTCCTCTTCAGGTAAATGGCACCAGCGTAGGCTGGAGTTTGGGCTACATGCTGAGTGTGTCCAACATGATCCCATCTGAAGTGAAGGATATCTTCCCCATGACAAACCCCCTCTATGCTGGCCTTATCTTTCTATTTTCAGCACTAACCATTGTAACTGTTGTCTTAGTTTTCATCATCCTCATTCGCACCTGCTTCTGAGACTGCAAGTTACAAACAGAATGATCTGCCATTGTAAGCCTTGGGGGCTGCTGTAATTATGCAAGTAGCTGGAGAGCACTACCGTAGCAAGTACAAGACACATGTACAGTACTGAAAGTTACTAATGAAAATGTTTTTTTTATTTTTCCCTCCCGAGCCATTTATGGTCTTGTTTCAATTACAAGAGCTTTTGAAACCTGAAGTTGGAGCCTCAAAATAAAAACCTCTCTGTATCCTGATAACATCTTTGAGCTAGTTTCAGATGCGAGTCTGGTTTTATTGAGACAAAATGAATGGACTCTTAAAGTATCACATTTTTAATTTTCGTACCTCAGGGAATCGCACATACATTTTAATAATGGGATCTTTTTACGTTTACTTTTTCAGGCTCCATTTAAGAGAAATAGTGTTGTTTTATAGACAAAAAGGTGATGCAGTGGTTTACTTGAATGGCGCAGAAATGACGTGCTCGTTCTTGTTGCACATCTTGCTTCGTCAACATTGCGTACTCGTAAAACTACACCCTTTTTGTGCATTCACACTTGCATGCTAACGTACACACGTGAACGAGATAAAAGCATGAGCTATTCACTCGACATGTTTTCCTCCCCTGTGTTACACATGTAAGTGCACTGAATGGATCAGCTTTACATACAAAATGGTAGCACTTTGCCATGGCTTTATTGTACTATTTTATAGCAGAAGTAAACAACAATACTCCACATTTACAAAATGTAAACCTGCCTAATAAATAAAGCATTAAATGTGCACATGTATACATGGTACTCTACTTGGGTAGCTTTTTCAGGAATATTGTTGTCTTTGCACTGGAGAGTATTATGAATGATTCTCATGTAATGCACTGACTTAGTTCAGTAAATAATAAACTTATCCACTAACTGTACCTTTTGTGGCTTAAATGAAGGTGTCTGTGTTGCATGATGACAGATTCCATATTGTCCTAATAATCCATTACCAGAGCTCAGACTCACTAAACACTTGACCGGTGGCTCCTTCTTCAAAGCTAAATTAATCATTCGCATGCAGCTCTTCCTCATACTATATACTACAGTGCACTCTAGTGGTGCTGTGTTGTACCTGCAGAATATACACAATGAGTGTTGACTGTTTGAAACATTTTTTATTGAAAGATTTGTCTAAAAAGAAAACAAAAAGAAAAGAGACATTTGAAACTACAGCAATATCCACTGGTTCTACAGACACTCTCAGAATCACAATTTGAAAGACATGGGAGGCATGTGACCAAGCAAATAAAAAAATAGCATCATCAAAGTTATTTCTGTTGCATCTTCTTTTACACACCTGTACAAAAAAGATCTCATAAATATTACTTCTGTCCTCGCTTTCTCTAGGCTCTCTGTTCTTTCAATAACTTAATTTCCCATAGAGGTTTGTATCTGCTTGATTTTGGTTGAACCACGCGTCTGTCATTGGTGGACGGTCGTGTAGGTGGGGCTTCAAGGGAGTGACCTCAAAGCAAGTAGTCAAGTCTATAGTGTTTTTCTTTGTTCTCAAAAGATGCCATTTTACTCAGTACAAGTAATGCAGATTCTTATTTCCAAATTCTCATATGTTTTTGTGTTTTTTCGAGGGTAGCAACCAGGAACATGTCTCTTCTTTCACTTGAAGAGAGGCACAAGACTTGAGGATGTTTTTTTTACGCAGTCATGGGCTGACAGTTATCTTTATATTTGCTTTAAATGGTCAATTACTGTCATTCTAGAGGTGTAACCTCTTCTACACCCACCCAACACAGGACAACCTAAATCCCCAATAATGAGAAGTGTTTAGCAGCTCACACATCATAATCACTTCTTTAAAAAAAAAAAAAAAAAGACAAACAAATGCATTACAAAAAGAAAAATTAAAACATAATATCCTTTTAGAATATACATGAGCTGAAATGATTTCGTTCAACAAAAATGCCCGTTCCTCTAACAGAGATCATCGCCTCGCTCACATTTTAAATGGCTTGTGTTTGGCAAGACAGTGGCGTAAAAACAGTTTGCTGTATGCACTGAGACTATGCATTTTGAAATCTGGAGTATTTTGGCTAGCTAACGCGATGAGATACAGGATCTCAGTGACTTCATTTAGAATTTGAAATTGGTCAAGTCTGAACAGGGTGTTGTTGGGTGTATACACAAAACTCAGAAACGTACACACCAATGTTCCACAGGATATATTTTCAGCCTCTTTACCACTTCAGTACACTATACCAACTCATTTCCAATAACATACCTACCTCCCCCTCTTGCTCCATACCACAGGGCGCCTCGTCCTTACAAGCGCCACTTTCGCTCATCACCACGTTTGATCATGTGGCAAACAAAGCACCTCAGAGCACACTCTTCCGGTTGAGGCAGTTGTGTTAAAGACTTACTGCATGGTTTAAGTCACTGATAACATCGTCTCACACACCGACAGCATGACAGTGAGAAAAATTGGAGTTTCAGAGGTGAGAAAAATAGAGAAAAAGCAACATAAGGAAGATCTCTTCACTACCTAGTTTCTTCATCTTTGGTATAAAATATGCCACCTGTTGGCTGCTTTTGTTAAACAGTTAAGAAAGACTCAAGAAACTGTCAACAGTTTTACTAAAACTATTGCTTTTTGCACATTTAAAAATCCTAGCGTTTAACTTCTGCTTTTTGTCAAAGTCAGAAATGTTCCTTTTTTTACTTTTCTTTTTGCAGTGAGACAAGCAAAGCAGGCAAAGCAAAAATGTTTCAAAAGGTAAAAAGATTGCAATCAAAAAACCAAACAAACAAACAAAATAAAGAATACAAATGTGATGGAGAAACAGAACTTTTATCCCATGATTAAACTTAACTGCATTTTCCAGGTAGCAGTGGATTCACCTTTCCCACAAGTCGCATTAAAGAAGTTTTTTTTTTTTTTTTTTCAAAAGAAGATTTTTTTTTCCTACCAACCAACATCAGCTGCACTGCACCACATAATTTAAAATCATCTTCATAGAAATACAACCTTATTTTTTTAATCCTGTACAGATAGCTTTGTAGATTTCATCTCCGAGGCGCTCGGAACTCTCCAAGAACCTCTCAAATCATTCAACCACTCAGTGTTTTTTTTTTTTAATAATTCAACACTATGGAAACGTTTTTCCCAAAGTCTGAGAAAATTAAGGCAATAAAGATTTACGAAAACATTGATATTCTAGAAAACTACTCAAATCATAAAAAGAATGAAAATAATGTAGCTTAATATCAAAGGAAGACAATCTGTGTTTTTTTTCTAGACTTTGCTTCCTTCCTTTTTTTTAATAAAAAAGTCTGAAAATCTACCTGCACATTCAAATGTTCTTTTTTTTCTGTACAGCTTGTTGGTTGAGTTCAGATTTCAGTCTATGTGTCTTCTCTTTTTCCTTTGGAGGCAAAGTCCAGTCTCACAGTGAGAAATGATAAACTCAAAGTTGCAGACTGCGTTTGATTTCATTGTCCTCAAGTTCAGCAAACAATCGTTTCTTTTTTCCTCTGTCTCTTTCTTGGTTCAACCACGTAAGAAATATAATTGATTTTTTTTCTTCATTTTGTCATTTATTTGGTGCCTGTGCACGGTGGAAGCATTCTCCCCTCAGTCATGTCACCACTTTTTTTCCCGTTTCATTTTGATTCTCTGTGTCTCCAGCGCCTCAGTGCAGTCCTTCTAAAGGCAATGCAGCAATGAGTCCTACCAATCTTGTTATCTAAAGGAGACAGAAAAACAAGTTGGTGAAAAAGGGGTAACTAAGGAAACTGTGGACAATGTCACTATTTCTAAAGCAGGCAAAACATTTTTTGTCAAACTGCTGCGCGTAAAGGAAACCACCAGCAGGTTATCTAGGAGACAGAAAACAAGACGAATAAACACCTGGGGGAAGGGAGGGGGGGGGGGTTATGTTTTACAAGCAACGGTTGATGTGATTCTGCCACCATATAACACAACAACTGCTTTAGCATTTTGTCTGTGCAACAACTACACAGTCTATATATATATACACAAACATACACAAAGTGTAAAAACAACATTTTGCAGTTGAATGAAGCGATAGTGGGAAATAATCAGATATTTGTAGTGTATGCAAATTCAGTTGCTAAATGACAAGTCACAAGACAATTAATCTATTTAACTTTTCACTATGGAAAAACAAAATTCTAAAAAAAATCCCTTTAAGTTGTGTTTTGAATGAAAGAGTTGCTGTGTATATGTCCTGGCAAATCTTCATGTAAAAAATATTCATGGCACATTTAAGTCTCCACTAGATTATCACATGAAGAGCTGCACGCTATCAAAATCCCACATTGATTTTCAACCGAACTGCCACTACTGTTACAGAAGCAACGCAGGAGTGATATTGCAGTAACTGACAGAGAGTCTGCAACACAAAGGCACACGTCTATTTTCAAACACTTACTTAGACTGCTGGTAAGAGTAGGCTGTGGCATGATCTCCTGTATTCTCCACTGATAAAGGCTGCTGCCCGCTGGCGTCCTGCGAGGAGGGGGCTGCTGTCTGTGGAGATGTGTCTGTCACCACGCCCTGACACCAGAAACACAGTTACAAAAATAAGTCCCATATGAAACCATCTCATAATGTTAGAAGTCAAGTGAGCTAAGAACTCTTTGTTCCACTGAAAAGAAAGGTCAGTGAGAACAATTAAAAAGTTTAGTAAAGGCAAAAATTCCTTTAGCATTGATTAAAGGTGAAGGATTCAACTTCTTCCAGCAGACTTTGTTTAATTTCTAGTGCTCATTTCAGAATCCGATAATAGTTCCTCTGGCCTTTGGGAATATAGTAAAATGAGTAGCAATATCTCAACCCTGAATCGTACAGAGCCACATCCTGATTCCGATATTATCAATGCTTACAACCCAATGTTCCCTCAGTATGGCAATTATAAACTACAGCTTCATTTATTAGAATCTAATTAATCTGAAAAGCACAATGCGAGAGAATTATATGTGAATTATAGCGTATATACTTCTTAATATTCAAGCCAAGCCAGAGCTGTAAAGCCCTGTACAGACTGCTGTATGAAGGTGGTATAAGGAGTAACCAGATTAAAGCCAATTAGAAGCTTTCTTTTTGTCCTTACTTCCACTGTGATGGCAGAGGCAGGCACTGCAGTGTACTGGGGAATGTAGGTTCCTTGCATAGGAGCAGCGGCTGCAGCAGGCATGTACTGCAGAGAGAAGGAGGGGCACAGACAGTATTATAATATGGGCGCAAACAATACGTCTCTTGAATCTGCAGATTAAAAGTACCGTCTAACACTCCCTGAAACGTGTGGTTTCTTCCTTCATTTCAGAATACATTACATAGAAACAGGCTTTGGCCTGGTCACAGGGTCATTGCATATTTCAGACATGTTGCAAAACAGAGAGAAGCGATTTCCATGCGTGTGGTTATGTGGTTTATGCTGTGAGGTAATTTCCATTACGGCTACAATTTTCTAATTACCAACTAATTATAAGTGTATTACAACTCAAAAGATAAACAAACACACATCCATGCAGAGCAAGATGTTTTGGAGGAGATAAAAGCTGAGACTCACGGTGCCTGTAGTGCCCAGAGACAGGTGGTTCATCTGCTGGGTGAGAGGAGCCATTACACTGGAGGGGTGAAGAGATAAACTGGGCTCTATGGCCGCAGCTGGGGTGATCACAGCACCCTAAGGCAGAAAGGAAGGACAGATGACCGGTCGGGTCATATACGCAGTTTTACAAGGTGAAAATAATGTTATATTCAGCCATTAAGCATTATATGACAAGCAATCAATGGGATCAAAGAAATAAATAAAGTTTATGAAAATCATCTAATCCAAAACCTTTAAACCAATGACAGGTATATGAAGGGATGGTGGAGGAAAGAAGATTGAAGTTGGAGAAATGTGGAGATGGGAGGCAATCAAGGAGAGAAGGAGAAGGATGAAGAGATACCATGAAAGTTGAAACCACACTAAAACTTAACTTCAAACTACGGTTCAGTTTGTGGGTAAAGAGGGAGCTGAGGCACGGATGGAGAAGAGGCTTTTGAAGGGGTTGGATTTGTTACAAGAATAGTTTTTGGAAATACCCTCATTTGCTTTTTTGCCAAAAGTTAGATGAGAGGAGTGATCCCAGTCTTTAGTGTGAAATCTAAACATAACGCTACAGGAAAGAAACAGTTAGCTTAGGTTAGCCTAGAGACTGGAGGCAGAGGGAAAGAGCTTGACTTTCTCTCTTTAAAGGCAAAAATAAATCCGCCTACAAGCACCTCAGAAACCTCACTAATACATTATCTTCTTTTGTGTAAAAATTACAGCTTGTGGGTTTACTGAGGATTATGTGCTGTACTAGTTGTGGCCATGAACGCAGCATTTTCGTTGCCGGGTACTTAACAAGACAAAAGGAGTTAGGAGCCTCCTGGAGCTCATTAGAAAAATAACGACTCTCTCTTTAGCGTGACAGCTAACCCTTAGCATAATGATGTGTTCTGTCAGAAACAGCCGCAAGCGTCATTGCTTGGCTTACCTATGACTCATAGCCTAGCTGCAACCTTGACGATGACACATTGATTGATTGACATCTGTACGGGCCAGTAGGTGTTAAATTGAGATGTGTGGTGCATTGTTTATGCTTTTATACTGAGTTAGGTAATAATGAGTGGGACAGAACTTTATAAACATCTATGTGAGTGGTGCAAACAATATTATAAATTGGAAAATAGTTGGAAAATCTGGGGCAAATTTGTAGCGAATATTGAAAACCGGAAGACTATTTGTCAGGACTCCGAACACCCAGCTTGAAACACGGACAGTTTCAGACAAATCTGGGCGTCTGGTCACTGTAGTTGCCCCCGGCCTCCAGCCTTTATGCTAAGCTAAGCTAACTATCTCATGGCTGTAGCTTTATATTCACTGTAACTGGTAACAGCAAGAATGCAAATGTGTTTATTTTCAAAATGTTCCCTGTTCCCTTAAATTGGGTCAAAAACAGCATTCAAAGGATATGCAGTTAAAAGCAAACTACATGTCATAAATGATCACAGAAAAATACTTCTCTAAATGCCTTTACTGCAATGGCAAAAAAGATGTTTTTTATGCAACACGGCGAAGTAAAACTTTTTTTTTTTTAAAGACATCTAGCTAGTAGAAAGGTGTAGAAAGACTTCCAAACCAGTTAACTTTGATGATTGCGAATGGTTCAGCTTTTTATATGGCATTGTAGCCAGTCAGCCAGCTTGCCGGGCTGGCCTGACAGAAGATCTTTCTGAATGGAGCAGAAAGGCTTTTACTGTAAATCTCTGCAATGTGAAGGGCTTTGATGCCTGCAAACACCTTGATGCGCTGAGCTCTACTTTTCCAGTACAGCTCTGCTACAGACTCAACAGCTCTGTATAGATTTAATAGGAGGCTCCTCACACTGTGTGCTGAGATGTCTTGCAACATCCCTGCAGAGGTAAACACTGCTCATTTGTGATAGCTGTTTAACAACACTTCCCATGAGCATAGACAGCATCACTGGATAAGTGTCAGTATCGCTCCAGAGAACAGTCAGCACTTCTGTAGCTGCATGTTGAGACAGGATGTTAGAAGAACAGAGGTATTAAATTTAGGTATTTTAGGAAGCGGCCCAGCTGCATGGCAGTCGTCTTAACAGTGCTGTATCTGTAGGGTTTCATACAGCAGTATTGCAAGAACACAAGCACACATACTGAAGGTAAACACACACAGGAATGAAAGTTCTGGCTGTGTGAAGCGTTCCTCTCGAAGGCACATAGAGTCTGTCAGAGTTGCTCACAGTTGCGAATCTGCAAGTGAAGATCCTTATGTCTACAAGCTTTACAGGGAGGCGCACACACACGCACACACCACATACAGTACAGACAGATTGTCAAAGCTGTTAACAGCGGTGAGCACTCTTCCTCCTGACTGCTGTCTTCATAGGGAGATCTTTGAAGAACACAGCCGCCTGGCTATCAGAAATGCTCTGTCAACACTGTCCTCCACATCACAAGTGAATGAGTGGCACTTTTCAACACGCGCACATACACACACACACACACACACACACACACACACACACACACACACACACACACACACACACACACACACACACACACACACACACACACACACACACAGGCACGCACGCACATCAACAGATCTACCAACAAACCCCCACAAAGCCTTGGCTCCGCAGGTAGATTTAGCAGCCAGAATCTTGCTAATACCCAAGCTTTTCATCCATCTATATAATACGTTCTCTCGTCTAATGATTTCTCATCTTCCCTCGCTCTCTCTCTCACTTCATCCAATCTCACAGCAGGCTTCCACGCAGACAGAAAGCTGCACAAAGCAAAAGGAAACCCACACTGACTAATTGTTTGCTCTGATTTATAGCCGTACAAGTGTTAAACTTTCTTTCTACGTGTGTGCCTGCATGTGGACGCTATGCATTCGCTGGTGTGTGATAAGTGTGTAGTTGTACGTGGTAGTGTGCGCGTATGCATTAATGTTTTCATGCATCAGACATTTTTTTCCTGGGGTAAGCAATAAATGAGTGCACAAGACAGACAGTTATCTTCTCCCTGAGGATAGGAGAGAGAAAAATACAAGATCTGATTCAACTTTGAACTTGCTCTTTCTCTCACTCTCCTCTCCTCCTCCTCTTTTGCTGTCATTTTTCCAGCAGAGAAGTGAAGCTGACTAGCAGAATGCTGCAGGCACCGTGCAGCATCAAATACACAGTATTAGTGATAATGACACCCGTTTATCGAGAAAGCAGCTAACTGCTGTTGGTCTGACGGGAACTGTATGCGTGCGAGTATGCAAAGGATGTGAACCGGCATTATTTGCTCTCTTTCAGGTGGTGTGGTCTGAAAAGCAGATGTTTATATGATTCTACAAAATGAGTTTCCATGCTGAAACTACACAAGGGCACAAGATCGTCTACATACAGCAGAAAGGGTTGTAAATGCTACATATGCACCTGAATGCACGCACGGGTTGTGCACGCTGACGTACTCACATGCACACAAGAGATCCCAGCACAAAAAGGAAAGAAGCCAAGTACTTTGCACTATTTGGAGGCTCAGATATGTACTCGTCTGTGTTTTCTTCTGACACATTCTTTACCCCCTTTGTCTCGTCAAATGAGTTTAACATGGCAATTTAACTCAGGAAGATCTGAAATCTCAATTCTTTGGATGTCTCATTACAGCCCTCCCCAATAAGCCGCCTTTCCTTGTCTTTGGTGCTATGCATGGTTAGGGTAATACATTCATTTCCTGTAGGGGGATTTGTGAGTAATTATGCACAAAGACATCCTCTCACTAATTAGGATGTAAAGACAGGGAGTTCAAGTAATCTGGGCATTCCACCAAGGCTCGGAAACACACAGTCCTTAAGGCACTCCACTGTGCGTATAGGTGTGTGTGTGTGTGTGTGTGTGTATCCAAATTAATTTGAGAGAGTGCACACTTGTGTTCGTGTCTGTGTGTGTAAATATAGCTGTGTGAATTAATGTACAATATGTGCACCTTCTTTATTCCTGGGGAACAAAAACAGCACTTAGCACTGTGTTTATTTTTCTCATTCTAACCTTTAATTAGTCATTAACTTCTTTAGTAACCGTGTGTCAAATGTGTGCATCTGAGAAACTATGTGCATTTGTAATTGATGCACACAGCAACCTACCAATTTTGGTGAAAACACAAACCTTTAAAAATCTCTAACTGAACTGTAAGATGAACTGCTGACTGAATGACTAGCAGAGGCGTGCTCCTGCGCATCAACCTAAATGTGTCAAAGAGTGCACTCCATTAATCGAAGTTACCAGTCATTAACTGTGGTTGAGCAGCGAAGAAGCCTCTGCTGCCATAGGAACAGAATTAAGCCACTGTGTCTCTCTCAGTCTCCCTCCCTGATGCAGCTTTAATTTGCCAAGCTCTTCTGTATCCAGGAAATACAATGACTAGCCTTCGCCTTTGTTGTCTAACAGGGATTTTGACTATGCAGAGACAAGGCTGGGGAACAGGCGCGCACAGCCCAGACATGCTTTTGCAGCAGTTGTTTTCTTTTCTTTGTTCTCGATTTATTCTTTGTAATCCCTTCTTTCCTCTTCCCTCTCCTTTCTCTGCGCCTGGCTCTTTCCCCTGTCCTCTCTCTGTCAAATACACACACAGTTCTCTTATTTATCTATTCATTTTCTCTCTGTCCAATCCCTCATTCTCTCTTCTCTTCCATCTCTCTCTGTCTTCTCCCAAGTCTTACAAAGTCATATCAAGCGGCCTGCCAAATAATTAGATGGGACATTTGTTTGAAAACACATTTACAGATGGATATTATCCTCTCACACAGACATAATTTTAATCAGACATGACAACAGAATGTTTTAGGAGTTAGTAGATAGACAAAAATAGGAATACAAATGAGGGGGAAGACAGAACAATAAAGAGGGGCAATTTGAAACCAGTTAAACTATTGTGTTGTGACAGTGTTTGCTGGTATCCCTCAGTGCATGGCTGCTATACCCTATCGGTGCTGCCTCTATCTTCCACTCCCCAACAGCTGACAAATTCAATGGAGCATAACTGAATTTTGCAGGTATAAAACAGTCTGCAGATGTTTGGCAAGAAACCAACTCATTAATATGCATGGCAAGATAAAAATCTGGATGATAAAATCTTTCTTTAATATTGTCTCTTTGTAAAAATTTGTAAATGTTATTCGTTAAAAAAAAAAAAAAAAAAGCCTGGAGTAGACCGTGTCATCGTGGATGTCATGGCTTTCCAGATGATGTGGCATGTCTGAAGACTTTTGCCAACCATTATGGCCATGATCACTGACATTCACATTGGACTGTGCACTTATCTTATGATTGACTCCTTTACTTCTGGATTAAAGAAAAAAAAAAAAAGTGACATTCATTTCTTTACCCTTCATATGAACCATTTTCCAGGACAGGTGTGCAATTAAAACCAATGGTCATAAAAATTAAATGCATGTTTTACAGGCCAGTCATTTTTTCAGAGTTAATATAAAATGACTAATATACACCATGCGCGAACAGAGCCAGTGGAACAGTGAACCACTGATGAATAAATGTTTAGGACGTTATTAAGGTTTACTGGCATCTAAAGCAGTTTCAAGGTTATTGTGTGGTCCCAACATGAAGACGCCAGGATGAAGGTGTAGAGATTTTATATTGTATGTTAGGGTAGTTGCTATATATCAGACAGACAGGACGGCTTTACACTGAGCTAAGAGGAAGCCTGTGGGAGCTTGATGGTCAATCTCTTGGTACTATAGCTTTATGCAGTCCCTGGATAAAAGCACAGGAAAGCTGAAGTTTGTGTGCTGCTGTGTGAGGGAGTATAAGAGAAGAAGAGTGTGGATTTACAGAGCCTAGGAAATGTACACCTACACTATCAGTCAATATATGCGACTATGCGTGTAAATATATATATATAGTTGAGTTTTAATACATTATTGTGATTCAATCAAAGTTGTATGCATGTGCATCCAAATCCTCCTGATCATATAAGATGACGCATAAATTACTGTAAAGTACTACACTCTATATTGTGGTGCCTTCGCATTCATTTGCATTGATTTCATTCATATGAATTACATGTTCTTGTGATCACTACTTACCTGTAAACAGTGACTTAAACATCCACACTATGTTAACCACTACGCTTGTGGAAGTCAGTTTCACACCTGCAGTTACAATCCAAGCCAGCAGGGAGCAACCTTTTATTATGGATTTCAGACTCTGTTCTGCTGAGCTTTTGGAGCTGCTGTACAGGGGTTATTCTCAAGCTGATTCAGCAGGGCAAGACTCAGACGCAGGGCTAACATTTTTATTCCTGATCTGACCTGCGTTATGCTGTACTTGTTGGAAACTGTCTGTCATTTACATTTCATTTCATGCTCCTTTATTTGAACAGAAATGATACAAATGATTCACTAAAAGACATTAAATACTCATTTACATTAAATAGAAATTATAGTGAGCATTATAGAACCTATGGCTTCTGAGATTGTTGACTTTGTAGTTGCAGTGGTAGTTTTTGTCTGTTTCATGTTCGCACACAGGAATGGCAGGCAGCAACGTTGTGTAAAAAGGAGGCAGTATAAAGTGTTGGAAAATGGAGAACTTGACTCCAGTGAGAAAAGATAACATAAGACACAAAAAACAAAGAAAGGAGAGGCTGGTTCAAAATCTTACCGTGGGTTGCATAACATACTGTTGATGTGGCATCCAGGATGTACTCTGGACCTGTGGAGAAGAAAGTACAAGAGGAGAGGAGAGGAAAAAGAGAAGATGAAGCAAAGGTAGAGGTGATGACAGTAAAATCAGAGATGACGAAGGCAGTGGAAAGATGAAAGATGGAGAGCAGAAAGAAAGGGAGGATGGGAAAAATAAAGTAATTAAAGGAGGAGGGGATGGGCATGAGTAGGAGGATGCAGAAGGGAGGTCAGGGAGAGATGAGAGGAAAGGGAAGATCAAAAAGAAGATTGTTATAAGTGGATAAAGAATTGAGGAAGAGAGAACATAAAGAAGAACAATTGGAAGACAGAATGACAGGAAGGGAGCGAAAATGAGAAAACCAAAGAGGAGACAAGAGAAAATTAATCATTAGCTCAAGTCTTTACAAGTCCATTTTAGATCCTCAGTCCCTGCAGCACTGTGTCTTAAAGAATATTACGGCAGTAACCAAGGGTCCACTATACAGTAAGTTATGCTGTAATTATAAGAGGATATGAAGACCACAGAGAGCAATACAGTCTAATAATTACTGCAGCACAGTGGAGGTTTCATCATCAAAGCCTGTCTTGGCCACAAATCACCACTTTCATCTCCTATTGCTATCCAGTGCCCAACCCTAACATGAGCAGTAACAAGTCCCTGAAGGCATCTTTGTCACATATAACAGAGGTGCGTATACAGTAATTATATGGGAGCATGTATATATTCGTTTACTTGTGTCTGTCTATGGGGAGTTGTGCAAGGTGGGTTGATGTCTTCTTGTGTTTTCCTCAAAAAGTAGGATGCGGTTGTGTCTCTGTATGCGACTCTGCACGGCTGGAGGTGTGTATTTGCATTTGTCTTTGTCATTTACAGCAACTAAAGAAAACCTGTGGGGGAGGACTGGTGTTCGTTTTAAAGTCTACGTGTTTGACAAACTGGGGATCAAGTACTGAGTCAGTCGCTGATGGAACCAGAGCTATGTCGCCAACTGGCTTTGACATGAATTGGTAGTGGTTTGTGTGTGTGGAGGAGAGAGGATGTGACACATGGAAACAGAGAGAGGGAGACAAAAGGAGGATTTGTGCCTAAGAATGAGAGATCGATGGGAGGAGTGCTGCAATATAAGCCTGTGTTTTATCATTGCTCGGCTAAGAATTGTCCTGAATGGAGAGAGCTGATAACTCAGCTCTCTGAGTAACTTTCTGAGTTCAAGTCTTTCCTGGGAAATGACAAGCTATACTTATTTGACCTGTTTGTTGAGGGACATCACAAAGAACAATGATGAATAAAGTGGTCAGTTCTACAGATTTGAAATCATTTTCACACCAGAGACCAGACAGCTTTGGAGGCGATCATTTGAAAATATTCATTACATATTTGAAAAGCCCTGGTCCACCTTAAGTTAACATCATTCAAGATGAGGCCGCTGTCCATATCATTACTTCTGCAGGCAAATCCAAGGAAAAGACCAAAACCAACAATGTGTTAGTCCGCCTATCAATACTTTCAGACTTTCCCTGTGTGTTGCACTGAAAGCCCTATTCATTTGTAGTGAAGACAGTGATTTTTAAAAACAGGTCACGGACATATTGTATATTTTCATTTTTTAAAATGGCTGAAGAATTTTCCTAAACAGCTGGCCACTGTAGTTTTCAGTTTTAACAAGAGGAGACGATGCATTTGTTGGGGACTATTTTCAGCTGTGGATTAATACACATTTGGTGTGCTACTTAACATTCATAGCAGCAGGACAGTAAATATGGCATTGACCCAAAATAAATTACAGTACAACAATGGAGCTCTATGGTACACAGCAAATAAGCTGTATCAGGCTTTGTCTACAGAGACACTACTTATTAGTGAAATTAATACATTGTTTAATACATGGTTTTGCTCTCATCAAGGGAATTATTGACAACTGTACTGTAACTGTACAACCACTGATTTACAACCACTAAACTAAAGCTCTGGTTCTACATATTTCTATCGGGTTGTTAACTTCATTTGAGATGCTATTGCTATTAAGTTGCAATATATGGGGGTTGGGGTGCCATATTGGAGCAGTTTCTGACTTTGAACCTCAGTTGCTTTGCTAAATCTGTTGGCTGGCAAGAAAGCTAGCAAAGATCAAATCTATTGCTGAATCTTGATGCTTTGAAGTAGTGGCTTGGACAAGACGAAACAGGACACAAAATGTTACTACCCTGAATGTTGGTACCCTGAATATGGAAAGAAAGCATCACGGGGCCCTCAAAGCTTGGTCAAACCTCAGAGAGGGTCCACCCACCTGATATGTAGAGACAGGAGAGGCAGCGATGAAGGGTGTGATTGATGTTTGTGCAATCATCCGATTGGTAGAGATGCTGTATGGTGAAGAGTAAAACCTATGGAGGCAAACAGGAAAAGCTTTAATTTTGACATCAACATTATCACCAAACTAGAAGTGGAGAGAAAGGCAGTTAAAAGGCAGTGTAACGTTAACAAAAATGTAACACCAGTCGAGAGGCCTTCCTGCACATACAGTTTTAGCTCTCTGGATGTAGCCACATGCAAAGGTGAAAATTCAAACACCCTGTACACTTCAAAACACCGCTGACAAAATGGATCAGACATCATCAAGGCTGTCATGGAAACAATAAATATTGCAGCTTCACTCTGTGCCACACCATCAAAGACGTCTGAGAATGAGACTTGACATAGCACCGGAGTGCACATCATGTTACAAAAGAGTCTGCTCCACTGCTATGCATAATGAATTATCACCTTAATATGTGAGTGGGTGAAATATTTCAACATTACCCTTCATGTCCCCACCTACGCATATTCCACTTGGCAGGGAAAGCAACAGCTGTAACATCTGAATTTTACACCCTGTGTACTGTGTCCTATACCTTTATTTGCCCTTCTAATTTTGCACCATCTCTTCCCCCCCATTTCACCCCCTCAACCCTGCAGCGGCAGAATGCTGTGGCTTGCAGTGCTTTATTTATCATTGTGTACCTAGAGAGGACATGTTTCATCCGCCAGGCCGTGTTGCTGTGCCCGATCGATCCCATAGTGTCTGTTGACTGAATAATGGAGCAAGGGAGGGTAAAAAGAGAGAGAAAGAGAGGGAGAGAGAGGCAGAGACAGAGAGAAGCCCTACCTACAGTATCTCTAACAAGCACGATTGTACAAAAAGCCACTTGCTCCAAATCAGGTGTTGCTTAATTGGGGAAACTTAAAAAACACACGGTTGGTTAAAGGTTACTTCAAACTTCTACAGCCAAGTGTAAAATTTGCTCTATATACCACACATAATAGAATACACAATATCAAATCTTTTTGTACAACTGAGATGACGGTCAGGCTGATCAACCAGCCAAAGACAGGAAAGCGTGGATGGATTGGTGCTACTCCACTGTGACACCAGCACACATCTCATTTCAAGGGTGAAATGGGTTGCCAAGGTTCCCACCTGTTTTGTTATTGCACTCTCTGTTTCACATTACATTGGTTCGGTCAGTGATAGCACGAGCAGTTTTGAACTCTGCTGCAATGCAAACCCTCAGATATCTTTAAACTATTGCAGTCCAGGCCTTGTGGATGCAGTTGGGTTTTTTTTTTTAAGTGCCTGCGATAAGCTACAGAGCGTGATTGTGCTTCACACGGAAATCCAGCCTCCCTGTTGGATTTTTATGCTCTACTTGGCGTGTTGAAGGCTAAGTAGTAGTGCATAAAGAGTTTAGCTACAATGGTTACTCCACTTTTCCACGATACAGTGTGGTTCACTTCCTTGGCACCAGAGAAAGAAATCACATAGATTACTATTACTATTGGCACTTTATATTTCCTCTTGCAAAGGTTCAGCGCTGGTTCATATGCAGGTTGATTGTGTCACCTATTTTAGATGTCTTGACACTGGCTCAAAATACTTTTTCCACAACTCCTTGAAGGGACATTGATTTTCTTTAACTTTTCTTTACTCTGGCTTATCTGAGTGTCTCTGTGATTTCTGTCCAAAGGAAACCATATGTATTTTCAGTTTCGCAAATAATCTCTGTTCTTTAAAATCTGTTCTTTGAGCAATACCACTGTATGTCTACATTTAAAAATATATTTCAACAACGAAAAGTTTGAACAGATTAATAGTGAATGTATATAAGTCGGAGTAAGAACTGGAACACGTTTGTCAAATCGGTGATCAGAGACATGAAAAAAACTGACTGTACAATTAATGTATGACTTGTATTAGAGATACTGTATTACTGTCACTGATGAATATAAATGAGCAAACACACCCGGGTTATTCAATATGGTCCTCTGATTGTGTTTATTGTATTTTTCATTAGAGTGATGTGTATTGAGAGAGAGAAATAGTAGGTAGAGGACAGATCCAAGGTTATTGATGGAGGCTATTAGTCCTGTGCAGCATGCTGTCAATAGGGACTCCAGCAATGCTGTTTAAACAATACACTAAACATGTAATTGCGAACAGAACATTACTACAAGATTGAATTTAAAACTACTCTCTGTGAATCCCTGGTGTGACCTAGCTGTACTGTCAGGAGTTTGCCCTGAAAAATTAGCGAATGATTTAGTGCTGACCTCTGTGACTTTTCAGTGAAGAAATGTGGGGGAGCATGCTAAAATATATATGTGTATGTACGGGTGTGTGGGCAGGAGAGACAGAGGAAAGAGAGGACAGATAGAAAGGCAAGTAAGAGAGGTAAGACGAGAGACGGGGAGAGGGAGAGAGGAATGGAGAAACAAAAAGACGGCAAACAGACCAGATAGGAGGCAGGAGATTGAGGAAAAGAGAACCAGAAAAAGTGAATTCTGTGTCTTCCTGATAAAAGAGAAGACAGGCTATAAGCCAAAGAAGTCTGGCCAGTTGGGACACGTGTTTCCAATAACATCAGATTGGCATCAGACCTGAAAAAACCAGCCGTCCTCAAGCTTGGAGAGACTTGCAAACCTGTAATTGATTCGTACCCTTCCCCTCTCCTTGGGATGACTTAATTTTTTTGCCTCTGCCCTCCTCTTGACCCCACCTAGCCCTCCCTTTTTATTCACCCCCCTTCCCTCCCTGCTTTTTGCCTCTCTAATTAGCTGCATTAGCATTTCACAGTCATTTAGTGCTTCGCCGGAAGGAGCTCCGATGACCTCGGAAGAGAGGTTGGAGAGGGCTTAAGCACACAAGCGCACAGATGCTCGCGTGTGAGCATGCATTTACACATGCCCAAAAGTACAGCATGTACAGCAGCTTGGAAACGGAGGGTCGGAATTAGAAGAAATAAAGGTATTAAACAAGACAACAACAAGCAGAAGAGGACTGGTTTAACAGGGATATGAAGAAGGTACAAAGAAGTAAAAATGTGTTGTGCACAACAGGACAACAGCAAAGAGGTAAATACAAAGAGTAAGGAGGGCTGAGCTGACAAGGAGGAGGAGAAGAGAAACACAGAGCTTGAGGGAAGCGTCTCCTGGGATCGCCTCACCAGCAGCATTCCTAGCAGACACAACCGATCTCCAATTTCCCCCTGAAACAGCCAGACACTCGGCTCTCTGCATCAGCCTGAGAGCACTGCAGATAGCCTCGGCTGATGAAAGTCTTACAGCGGCACTGCAACAGCGCCCAACTTCCCTGTCTGCAATCAAAACCTA